>NW_028225180.1:22941168-23018670 GCF_052327205.1 Somniosus microcephalus
GGGAAAGGGGGAGAGAGAGAGTGTGGGGAAAGGTGGGAGAGAGGAGTGTGGGGAAAGGGGGAGAGAGAGTGTGGGGAAAGGGGGACAGAGAGTGTGGGGAAAGGGGAGAGAGAGAGTGTGGGGAAAAGGGGGGAGAGAGAGTGTGGGGAAAGGGGGGAGAGAGAGTGTGGGGAAAGGGGGGGAGAGAGAGTGTGGGGAAAGGGGGGGAGAGAGAGTGTGGGGAAAGGTGGGGGAGAGAGAGTGTGGGGAAAGGGGGGGGGAGAGGAGAGTGTGGGGGAAAGGGGGGAGAGAGAGTGTGGGGAAAGGGGGGAGAGAGAGTGTGGGGAAAGGGGGGAGAGAGAGTGTGGGGACAAGGGGAGAGAGAGAGTGTGGGGAAAGGGGGAGAGAGAGTGTGGGGAAAGGGGGGAGAGAGAGTGTGGGGAAAGGGGGGGGAGAGAGAGTGTGGGGAAAGGGGGGGAGAGAGAGTGTGGGGGAAAGGGGGGACAGAGAGTGTGGGAAAGGGGGGATAGAGAGTGTGGGGAAAGGGGGAGAGAGTGTGGGGGAAAGGGGGAGAGAGAGTGTGGGGAAAGGGGGGAGAGAGAGTGTGGGGAAAGGGGGGAGAGAGAGTGTGGGGGAAAGGGGGAGAGAGAGTGTGGGGAAAGGGGGGAGAGAGAGTGTGGGAAAGGGGGAGAGAGAGAGTGTGGGGAAAGGGGGGAGAGAGAGTGTGGGGGGAAAGGGGGGAGAGAGAGTGTTGGGAAAGGGGAGAGAGAGTGTGGGGAAAGGGGGAGAGAGAGTGTGGGGAAAGGGGGAGAGAGAGTGTGGGGAAAGGGGGAGAGAGAGTGTGGGGGAAAGGGGGAGAGAGAGTGTGGGAAAGGGGGAGAGTGAGTGTGGGGAAAGGGGGAGAGAGAGTGTTGGGGAAAGGGGGAGAGAGAGTGTGGGGAAAGGGGGGAGAGAGAGTGTGGGGAAAGGGGGGAGAGAGAGTGTGGGGAAAGGGGGGAGAGAGAGTGTGGGGAAAGGGGGGAGAGAGAGTGTGGGGAAAGGGGGGAGAGTGAGTGTGGGGAAAGGGGGGGAGAGAGAGTGTGGGGAAAGGGGGGAGAGAGAGTGTGGGGAAAGGGGGGAGAGAGAGTGTGGGGGAAAGGGGGGAGAGAGAGTGTGGGGAAAGGGGGAGAGAGAGTGTGGGGAAAGGGGGGAGAGAGAGTGTGGGGGAAAGGGGGGGAGGAGAGAGTGTGGGGAAAGGGGGGAGAGAGAGTGTGGGGAAAGGGGGGAGAGAGTGTGGGGGAAGGGGGGAGTGAGAGTGTGGGGGAAAGGGGGGAGAGAGAGTGTGGGGAAAGGGGGGGGGGAGTGAGAGTGTGGGGGAAAGGGGGGAGAGAGAGTGTGGGGAAAGGGGGGAGAGAGAGTGTGGGGAAAGGGGGGAGAGAGGGTGGGGAGAGAGGAGAGTGTGGGGGAAAGGGGGGAGAGAGAGTGTGGGGAAAGGGGGGAGAGAGAGTTTGGGGAAAGGGGGGAGAGAGAGTGTGGGGAAAGGGGGGAGAGAGAGTGTGGGGAAAGGGGGAGAGAGAGTGTGGGGAAAGCGGGGACAGAGAGTGTGGGGAAAGGGGGGACAGAGAGTGTGGGGAAAGGGGGAGAGAGAGTGTGGGGAAAGGGGGAGAGAGAGTGTGGGAGACAGAGAGTGTGGGGAAAGGGGGGGACAGAGAGTGTGGGGAAAGGGGGGGACAGAGAGTGTGGGGAAAGGGGGGACAGAGAGTGTGGGGAAAGGGGGGACAGAGAGTGTGGGGAAAGGGGGGGACAGAGAGTGTGGGGAAAGGGGGGACAGAGAGTGTGGGGAAAGGGGGGACAGAGAGTGTGGGGAAAGGGGGGACAGAGAGTGTGGGGAAAGGGGGGAAAGAGAGTGTGGGGGAAAGGGGGGACAGAGAGTGTGGGGAAAGGGGGAGAGAGAGTGTGGGGAAAGAGGGAACAGAGAGTGTGGGGAAAGAGGGGACAGAGAGTGTGGGGAAAGGGGGACAGAGAGTGTGGGGAAAGGGGGGACAGAGAGTGTGGGGAAAGGGGGGGACAGAGAGTGTGGGGAAAGGGGGGACAGAGAGTGTGGGAAAGGGGGGACAGAGAGTGTGGGGAAAGGGGGGACAGAGAGTGTGGGGAAAGGGGGGACAGAGAGTGTGGGGAAAGGGGGGATAGAGAGTGTGGGGAAAAGGGGGGACAGAGAGTGTGGGGAAAGGGGGAGAGAGAGAGTGTGGGGAAAGGGGGAGAGAGAGTGTGGGGAAAGGGGGGAGAGAGAGTGTGGGGAAAGGGGGGAGAGAGAGTGTGGGGAAAGGGGGACAGAGAGTGTGGGGAAAGGGGGGAGAGAGAGTGTGGGGAAAGGGGGGAGAGAGAGTGTGGGGAAAGGGGGGAGAGAGAGTGTGGGGAAAGGGGGGGAGAGAGAGTGTGGGGAAAGGGGGGGAGAGAGTGTGGGGAAAGGGGGGGAGAGAGAGTGTGGGGAAAGGGGGGGAGAGAGAGTGTGGGGAAAGGGGGGAGAGAGAGGTGTGGGGAAAGGGGGGACAGAGATTGTGGGGAAAGGGGGAGAGAGAGTGGGGGGAAAGGGGGAGAGAGAGTGTGGGGAAAGGGGGAGAGAGTGTGGGGAAAGGGGGAGAGAGAGTGTGGGGAAAGGGGGAGAGAGAGTGTGGGGAAAGGGGGGACAGAGAGTGTGGGGAAAGGGGGAGAGAGAGTGTGGGGAAAGGGGGGAAAGAGAGTGTGGGGGAAAGGGGGGGAGAGAGAGTGTGGGGGAAAGGGGGGAGAGAGAGTGTGGGGAAAGGGGGGACAGAGAGTGTGGGGAAAGGGGGGACAGAGAGTGTGGGGAAAGGGGGAGAGAGAGTGTGGGGAAAGGGGGGACAGAGAGTGTGGGGAAAGGGGGAGAGAGAGTGTGGGGAAAGGGGGAGAGAGAGTGTGGGGAAAGGGGGAGAGTGAGTGTGGGGAAAGGGGGAGAGAGAGTGTGGGGAAAGGGGGGGACAGAGAGTGTGGGAAAGGGGAGAGAGAGTGTGGGGAAAGGGGGGAGAGAGAGTGTGGGGAAAGGGGGGAGAGAGAGTGTGGGGAAAGGGGGGACAGAGAGTGTGGGGAAAGGGGGGAGAGAGGTGTGTGGGGAAAGGGGGAGAGAGAGTGTGGGGAAGGGGGGGGAGAGAGTGTGGGAAAGGGGGGAGAGAGAGTGTGGAGAAAGGGGGGACAGAGAGTGTGGGGAAAGGGGGGACAGAGAGTGTGGGGAAAGGGGGAGAGAGAGTGTGGGGAAAGGGGGGACAGAGAGTGTGGGAAAGGGGGAGAGAGAGTGTGGGGAAAGGGGGAGAGAGAGTGTGGGGAAAGGGGGAGAGAGAGTGTGGGGAAAGGGGGAGAGAGAGAGTGGGGAAAGGGGGGACAGAGAGTGTGGGGAAAGGGGAGAGAGAGTGTGGGAAAAGGGGAGAGAGAGTGTGGGGAAAGGGGGGAGAGAGAGTGTGGGGAAAGGGGGGAGAGAGAGTGTGGGGAAAGGGGGGGAGAGAGAGTGTGGGGAAGGGGGAGAGAGAGTGTGGGGAAAGGGGGGGAGAGAGAGTGTGGGGAAAGGGGGGAGAGAGAATGTGGGGAAAGGGGGGAGAGAGAGTGTGGGGAAGGGGGGGAGAGAGAGTGTGGGGAAAGGGGGGAGAGAGAGTGTGGGGAAAGGGGGAGAGAGAGTGTGGGGAAAGGGGGAGAGTGAGTGTGGGGAAAGGGGTGAGAGAGAGTGTGGGGAAAGGGGGAGGAGAGAGTGTGGGGAAAGGGGGAGAGAGAGTGTGGGGAAAGGGGGAGAGTGAGTGTGGGGGAAAGGGGTGGGAGAGTGTGGGGAAAGGGGGGAGAGTGAGTGGTGGGGGAAAGGGGGGGAGAGAGAATGTGGGGAAAGGGGGGAGAGGAGTGTGGGGAAAGGGGGGAGAGAGAGTGTGGGGAAAGGGGGAGAGAGAGTGTGGGGAAAGGGAGAGAGAGAGTGGAAGGAGAGAGAGTGTGGGAAAGGGATAGAGGGAGGGGAAGGAGAGAGAGTGTGGGGAAAGAGATAGAGAGAGGGGTAGGGGAGAGAGTGTGGGGAAAGATATAGAGTGAGGGGAAGGAGAGAGAGTCTGGGGAAAGGGGATAGAGAGAAGGGAAGGAGAGAGAGTGTGGGAAAGGGAGAGAGAGTGTGGGGGAAGGGAGAGAGAGTGTGGGGAAAGGGATAGAGAGAGTGGAAGGAGAGAGTGTGGGGGAAAGGGATAGAGAGAGGGGAAGGAGAGAGAGTGTGGGATAGAGAGAGGGGAGGAGAGAGAGTGTGGGGAAAGGGATAGAGAGAGGGGAGAGGGGAAAGGGATAGAGAGAGGGGAAAGGGAGAGAGTGTGGGGGAAAGAGATAGAGAGAGGAGAAGGAGAGAGAGCGGGGATAGAGAGAGTGGAAGGAGAGAGAGTGTGGGGAAAGGGATAGAGAGAGGGGAAGGAGAGAGAGTGTGGGGATAGAGAGAGGGGAAGGAGAGAGAGTGTGGGGAAAGGGTTAGAGAGAGGGGAGAGGGGAAAGGGATAGAGAGAGGGGAAAGGGGAGAGAGGGTGTGGATAGAGATAGAGAGAGGGGAAGGAGAGAGAGTGCGGGTATAGAGAGAGTGGAAGGAGAGAGAGTGTGGGGAAGGGATAGAGAGAGGGGAAGGAGAGAGAGTGTGGGGATAGAGAGAGGGGAAGGAGAGAGAGTGTCGGGAAAGGGATAGAGAGAGGGGAGAGGGGAAAGGGATAGAGAGTGGGAAAGGGATAGAGAGAGGGGAAAGGAGAGGAGTGTGGGGAAAGAGATAGAGAGAGGGGAAGGAGAGAGAGTGTGGGGAAAGGGATAGAGAGAAGGGAAGGGGAGAGGAGAGGGGAAGGAGAGAGAGTGTGGGGAAAGGGATAGAGAGAGTGGAAGGAGAGAGAGTGTGGGGAAAGGGATAGAGGGAGGGGAAGGAGAGTGAGTGTGGGGAAAGAGATAGAGAGAGGGGAAGGAGAGAGAGTCTGGGGAAAGGGATAGAGAAGGGAAGGGGGCGAGAGAGGGGAAGGAGAGAGAGTGTGGGGAAAGGGATAGAGAGAGCGGAAGGAGAGAGAGTGTGGGGAAAGGGATAGAGAGAGGGGAAGGAGAGAGAGTCTGGGGAAAGGGATAGAGAGAAGGGAAGGGGAGAGAGAGGGGAAGGAGAGAGAGTGGGTGGGGAAAGGGGATAGAGAGGGCAGAAGGAGAGAGAGTGTGGGGGAAAGGGATAGAGAGAGGGGAAGGAGAGAGAGTCTGGGGAAAGGGATAGAGAGAAGGGAAGGAGAAAGAGTGTGGGGAAAGGGATAGAGAGAGGGGAAGGAGAGAGTGTGGGGAAAGGGATAGAGAGATGGGAAGGGGAGAGAGTGTGGGTGAAGTGGAGAGAGGGAAGGAGATAGAGGGAGGGGGAAGGGGAGAGAGTGTGGGTGAAGTGGAGAGGGAAGGGATAGAGAGAGTGGAAGGAGAGAGAGTGTGGGGAAAGGGATAGAGGGAGGGGAAGGAGAGTGAGTGTGGGGAAATAGATAGAGAGAGGGGAAGGAGAGCGAGTCTGGGGAAAGGGATAGAGAGAAGGGAAGGGGAGAGAGAGGGGAAGGAGAGAACTCCATTGACTCGGGAACAGTACCCGTGGATTGGAGGGTAGCTAATGTTACCCCAATATTTTAAAAAGGGGGGTAGAGAGAAAGCAGGGAATTATAGACCAGTAAGCCTTACATCGGTTGTGGGCAAAATGCTAGAGTCCATTATTAAGGATAAAATAGCGGAGCACTTGACAAATGGGGAAAGGATCGGACAGAGTCAACATGGATTTACAAAGGGTAAATCGTGTTTGACTAATCTGCTGGAATTTTTTGAGGAAGTAACTGGTAAAATAGATGGGGGAGAGCCAGTGGATGTGGTGTACCTTGACTTCCAGAAAGCCTTCGATAAGGTTCCACACAAAAGATTGTCATGCAAAATTAAGGCTCATGGGATTGGGGGCAAAGTATTAACGTGGATAGAGAACTGGCTGGCGGATAGAAAACAGAGAGTTGGAATAAACGGCTCGTTTTCAGAGTGGCAGGCAGTGACCAGCGGGGTGCCGCAAGGATCTGTCCTGGGACCCCAGCTGTTCACAATATATATAAATGATCTGGATCAGGGAATTGGATGCAATATTTCCAAATTCGCTGACGACACTAAACTAGGAGGAGGGGTGGGCTCTGATGAGGATGTCAGGAGGCTACAGTGCGATTTGGACAGGTTGGGGGAATGGGCGGATACGTGGCAGATGCACTATAATGTGGATAAATGCGAGGTTATCCACTTTGGGGGTAAAAACAGGAGGGTAGATTATTATCTAAATGGCAATAGATTGGGAGATGGGGAAGTGCAGAGGGACCTGGGTGTTCTTGTGCACCAGTCACTGAAGGAGAGCATGCAGGTGCAACAGGCGATTAAGAAGGCAAATGGTATGTTGGCCTTCATATCAAGGGGGTTCGAGTATAGGAATAGGGATACCTTACTACAGCTGTACAAGGTGCTGGTGAGACCGCATCTGGAGTATTGTGTACAGTTTTGGTCGCCCCATCTGCGGAAGGATGTTCTTGCCATGGAAAGAGTGCAACGGCGATTCACCAGGCTGATACCTGGAATGGCGGGAATGACCTACGAAGAGAGATTAAATAGTTTGGGCTTGTACTCACTGGAGTTTAGAAGATTGAGAGGGGATCTCATCGAAACATATAAAATTATGGCAGGCCTGGACAGGCTGAATTCAGAGAGAATGTTTCCAATGGCCAGGGAGCACAGAACCAGGGGCCACAGTCTAAAAATAGCGGGCAAATCATTTAAAACAGAGATGAGGAAGAATTTCTTCACTCAAAGAGTGGTGAGCCTGTGGAATTCCCTGCCACAGAGGGCTGTGAAGGCTAATTCAATAAATATTTTCAAGAGAGAATTGGATATATTTCTGAAGGCTAAGGGGATTAAGGGTTACGGAGAAAAGGCGGGGACGGGGTACTGAACTGGTAAGATCAGCTATGATCTCAGACGAGGATCAGCCATGATCTCATTGAATGGCGGAGCAGGCTCGAAGGGCCGAATGGCCTACTCCTGTTCCTATCTCTATGTTACTATGGAAGGCAATAGAGGGAGGGGAAGTGGAGAGATGGAAGGAGAGAGGCGGAATGGGAGAGAGAGAGTTAAGCGGAGAGACAGAGTGAAAAGAAGAGAGAGGGAGAAGAGAGGAGGGAGGGAGAGCGAGGGGAAGGGGAGAGAGTGGTGGATGGAGGAGGGGGAAATGAGAGAGGGGAAATGGGAGAGACAGATTGGGAAGGGAGAGGAGAGAGAAAAGGAAGGAAGGAGATAGAGAGAGGGAAGCAGAGAGACAGAGTGAGAAGGGGAGAGAGAGAGAAAGCGAGAGAGCGAGTGCAAGTCAGAGAGAGGGAGAGAGAGAGAAAGAGAGAGAAAGAGAGAGAGAGAGAGAGAATGTGAGAGAGAAAGTGAGAGTGAAAGTGAGAGAGAGTAAAAAGAGCAAGAGAGAAAGAGAGAGACAGTGAGAGAGAGTGAGAAAGGGAGAGAGAAAGTGATAGAGAATGTGATAGAGAAAGTGAGAGTAATAAAGCAAGAGAGATAGAATGTGAGTGAGAGAGAAAGTGTGCGAGAGAGAGAATGAGAAAGTGAGAACAAGAGAGATATAGAGAAAGGGATGGAGGGAGAGAAAATGAGAGATAGAGAAAGTGAGAGAGTGAAAGAGAGAGAAAGAGAGAGGAGGTAGCGAAAGTGAGAGAGAGAAATTGAGTGGGAGAGAAAGTGAGAGAGAGAAAGTGAGAGAGAAAAAGAGAGAGAGAAAGTGAGAGAGAGAGAAAATGAGAGTGAGAAACAGAGAGTGAGAAAGAGAGTGTGAGAGAGAAAAAGAGAGAGAAAGTGAGAGAGGGAGAGCAAGTGAGAGAGCAATTGAGATAGTCAACGCGAGAGAGAGAAAGTGAGAGAGAAAGTGAGAGAGAGAGAGAAAGTGAGGTAGAGAAAAATTGAGAGAAACTGAGAGAAAGAGAGAGAGAAAGTGACAGAGAAAAATTGAGAGAGAGAAAGAGAGAGGAGAGAGAGAAACTGAGAGAAAGAGAGAGAGAGAAAGTGACAGAGAAATTGAGAGAGAGAAAGAGAGAGGAGAGAGAGAAACTGAGAGAGAGAGAGAGAGAACAAGTGAGAGAGAGAGAGGTAAAATGAGAGTGAGAAACAGAGAGAAAGTGAGAGAGACACAGAGAAAAAGAGAAAGAGGTAGAAAGGGAGTGACAGAGACGACCAAAAACTCCCATACCTACTAGGGGAAGAGAGAAATTGTGTAACACTAGCGGCACACTATGTTACAGCTTGCCATAAACAGAGGGACAACCACTAAGTATAAGAAGAGAGTATATATAAATTATATGAAAGTATATTTATACACTCAGGGATATATCTGTTTATACACTGTATGGGTAAATCGGTATTTTTGTGAACAAACATGAATGTTTTTCGATGCTTTGGCAACATAAGATGTAACTTGTCATGCCAATAAAGCGATTTGAATTGAATTGAATTGAATTGAATTGAGTGACAGAAAGATAGAGAGAAAGATAGAGAAAGAGTGGTAGAGAAACAAAGAGGGAGAAATATAGAAAGAAGGAGGCAGAGAGACTGAGAGAGAGATAGAGTGTAACTGAGTTGCCTTGGGACGTTTTAGCATGGGAAAGTTGCTCTATTGTAGTTGTGAGGTGACTATTGAAGAGCCTGAGGCAGGTAACGGGGGATGAGACGCAATCTGAGTGGTGAACTGCGCCCTGCCTCATTCTTCAAACGCACAGCACTGTTCAATTCAATTCAATTCAAATCGCTTTATTGGCATGATGACAAGGTACATCTTATGTTGCCAAAGCATCGAAAAACATTCATGGTTGAACACATAAACACTGATCTATCCATACAGTGTAGAAACAGATATATCCCTGAGTGTATAAATATACATCCATATATAATTTGTATATACACTTTTCTTATATTTAGTGGTTGTCCCTCTGTTTATGGCAAGCTGTAACATAGTGTGCCGCTAAGGTTACACAATTTCTCTCTTCCCCTAATAGGTATGGGAGTTTATGGTCATCATTCAAATTTCTGAATTCCGGGCATATTTTTGTGAATTTTGGGTAGAAATTCTCCCTTTTGCCCTGATATTTTCTACAAGCTGTGAGGAAGTGCATCTCTGTCTCCACCACACCCTGACTGCAATGAGAACATATCCTGTCCTCTCTTGGTAGCCGGGTCTGCCTGTGTCTACCTTTTTCGATCGCCAGGCTATGCTCACTAAGCCTGTACATTGACAAGGTTTTTCTCAGTTTGTTATCCTTTACCATGGTCAGGTAATCAGCCATGTTGTGTTGCACTAACGGGAATGAGAGCAATCCTGTATCAGTGGCTCCATAGCTCAGGGGTTAGAGCACTGGTCTTGTAAGTCCAGGGGTCGTGAGTTCAAATCTCAGTGGGGCCTGTGTAAAGTTAGTTTCTGTTTCTGAACTCGCCATTAATCCTCCACATGTTTTCTTTTAAGTATGAAACAGTTCAGAGACCATCCCAAGAACAGGCTCTCACTCCCCTCCCCCTCTCCTTCCATTCAAATCCCCTGTTCTCCCCTTCACCCTCTCGCTACACATTCCCCTCTCTCTCTCACCTTCTTCACCTCCTTTCTCTACCCTTCCCCCTCTCACTCCATCCTTTCCTCTTGGGGAGACAAGAAGGCGGATGGGGAGAGGGAGAGTAAAGGGAAGGAGAGAGACTGTGGGTGAAGTGCAGAGAGGGCCAGAGATAGAGAGAGGGGAAGGGGGGAGAGTGTGGGGAAAGGGATAGAGAGAGGGGAAAGGGAAGGAGAGAGAGTGTGGGGAGAGAGGGGAAGGACAGAGAGTGTGGGGAGAGAGGGGAAGGACAGAGAGTGTGGGGAGAGAGGGGAAGGACAGAGAGTGTGGGGAGAGAGAGAGAGAGAGAGGAAGGAGAGAGAGTGTGGGGAAAGGGAGAGAGAGAGGGGGAGGGGAGAGAGTGTCAGGAAAGAGATAGAGAGAGTGTGGGGAAATAGATCAAGAGAGGGGAAGGAGGGAGAGTGTGGGGAGAGAGAGTGTGGGGATAGAGAGAGAGAGAGTGTGGGGATAGAGAGAGTGTGGGGAGAGAGAGTGTGGGGAAAGAGATAGAGAGAGGGGAAGAGAGAGAGTGTGGGGAAAGGGATAGAGAGAGAGTGTGGGGTCAAGGTGAGAGAGTGTGGGGAAAGGGATAGAGAGATAGAGAGAGGGGCAGGAGAGAGAGTGTGTGGGGAAAGGGAAGGAGAGAGAGTGAGGAGAGAGAGTGTGAGGAGAAGGAGAGAGAGTGTGCGGAAAGGGATAGAGAGAGTGTGGGGATAGAGAGAGGGCGGCAAGGTGAGAGAGTGTGGGGAAAGGGATAGAGAGAGGGGAAGGAGAGAGAGTGTGGGGAAAGGGAAGGAGAGAGAGTGTGGGGAAAGGGAAGGAGAGAGACTGTGGGAGACAGGGAAGGAGATGGAGAGATGGAAGGAGAGAGGCGGAATGGGAGAGAAAGAGGGAAGCAGAGAGGGAGAGAGAAAGAGAGAGGAGGTAGCGAAAGTGAGAGAGAGAAAGAGAAATAGAGAGAGGGAAAGTGATAGAGAGAGATAGAAAGGGAGTGACAGAAAGATAGAGAGAGAGTGGTGGAGACACAAAGAGGGAGAAATATAGAAAGAAGGAGGCAGAGAGACTGAGAGAGAGATAGAGTGTAACTGAGTTGCCTTGGGACGTTTTAGTACATGAAAGTTGCTCTATTGTTGTTGAGAGGTGACTATTGAAGAGCCTGAGGCAGGTATCGGGGGATGAGACACAATCTGAGTGGTGAACTGCGCCCTGCCTCATTCTTCAAACACACAGCACTAACTGGAATGAGAAGCAATTCAGTGCAGGTGGCTCCATAGCTCAGGGGTTAGAGCAGTCGTCTTATTTAAACCAGGGGTCGTGAGTTCAAATCTCACTGGTGCCTCTGCAAATTTGTTAATTCACAACATGTTTACTTTTAAGTATGAAACAGCTCCGAGACCAACACGAGAACAGGCTCTCTCTCCCTTCCCAATCTCCATCTCTCTCCCTCCTTCCGTTCAATTCCCCTGTACTCCCCCCCTTTGCCTGCCTCGCTCTCACCACATCTCTCCCCTTTCCTCTCTCACTCTGTCCTTTCCTCTTGGGGAGAGTAGAAGGAGGAGGATGGGGAGAGAAGAGGTGAAGGGATAGAGAGAGGGGAAGTGGACAGCTGGAAGGAGGGAGGCAGAAAGCGGTAAGACAGCGTGAGGAGAGAAGAGAAAGAAGAGGGAGGAGAATGAGGGGAAAGGGAAAGAGAGGTGGGAATTGGAGAGGGGGGATGCCGAGAGCGGCAAGGTGAGATAGAGCGAGGGGAAGGGGAGAAGGAGGCAGATGGAGGAGGGGGAAATGAGAGAGGGGGAAACAGGGGAGACAAAGTGGGAAGAGAGAGAAGGGGAGGGAAGGAGATAGAGGCAAGAGAGAGTGACAGAGTTAGAAGGGGAGGGACGAGAAGAATGAAGGGAAGGGGTGAGAGGGAAGGAGGCAGATGGAGGAGGGGGAAATGAGAGAGGGGGAAACAGGGGAGACAAAGTGGGAAGAGAGAGAAGGGGAGGGAAGGAGATAGAGGCAAGAGAGAGTGACAGTGTTAGAAGGGGAGGGAAGAGAAGAATGAAGGGAAGGAGATAGAGAGAGGGGAAGTGTAGAGGTTCGCAAAATTCCCCTATTTTCCTTGAAGATCGGGAAATATTGGTCCACATCGTGGTTGAAGAATTATGTGTTTTGAATTGCCTCTGGGTTGGATCAATGTTTTTAAAGCATACTCAGAGCCACGAAAGACTGCTCTGAGATGGACAGCACGTGGACAACACCAGAATCAAGGGGTTCTGTGGAAAAATTCGCACACATTAAGACAGTACATTTGTTTTGAATTTGTGTCCTTGAGCCTGGTGAATCACAAAAAGGTTTTCAAATGGCCGTCAGAAAGCATTGGGCAAGAACAGTGCGGCTTGGAAAAGCAGCTTGTACAGCTTGTAATGTCTCTGTGTGAAAGACCTGTCAATCAAACCAGGGAGTTTCCCTTTTGTGGAGAGGCAAGGTTTGTTTATATGAAACTGCAGGATGTTGATTTACTTCAGGGATTAGCCCACTTGAACCGAAACCGCAGAACAATTGGCTTCTATTTACACAGAAATCCAAACCCATTCAAAGCACTTACACACAATAGATACATCTAAACTCAGGAAAAAGGACTTTTGATATGCAACAGTTCAGGAATGAATGGGTTTTTGAATCACCCAATTCTAAACAATAAGGCAGTTGGATTCCCTTTTGTTTTAGCCCAGGTGAACTCTGGATGTGGGCGGGTACACTTCGGCCCCAGAGTGCAGACACATTAAATCGCTCACTTTGAATCAGCCAGTCATGGCTTTCTTTTGTGTATTGGAACTTTTGGGCGCGAATTTTGCACACAGACCTTTTCAGCGCCAAACAGGAGTTGGCAGGATATAAAAGATAGCTCCTGAGAAGCGATCTCTCTCTCTTACTTCGCTGGACCACAGGTGAGCAGGGTTTCTGGCTCCTCAGCAAGGCAGCCTAGTCAGGAGTTAGCGGGGGTGGCGATTTAGGGGAAATTGCTAAGATTGTTTAATCAACATTGTAGCCATCAATCCCTCTTTTTTGCCGTCTGCCTTCCCCCATTTAAGCAATGTTACTGTAATTACTGTGTTCATGTGGTATAGTTTAAATTTGATTACAGTTTCTTTAGTTTAATAAAGTTTGACTTTCTCACACCCAGACCAGTTGTCCGCTTTTAATATATCATTAATTATAAGTCCTTCAGTCAGAACTGGAAGGTGGGGTAGCGATTCGAAACCGCTGTTTGAATTGGTTTAAGGGTAGCAGGCAAAGGCTGCTGACCAGGTAAATTACCGTAAACCAGGTAAAAGGTTGGAATTGGTCAGGGTGCGGGCAAAGCTGCCTGACCAGGCACATTACCGTAAACCAGTTAAAAGATGCCCCCCTACAGAAGGAGAGAGGTGGAAGAGGGCAAGAGACAGAGTGAGAAGGGGAGAGAGCGGGAAAGTGGAGAATGTGAGAGAATAGATGAGAGAAGGGCGGATGGAGGAAGAGCAATGAGACTGAGGAAGGGCGAAGGGGAGAGAGAGTAAAAGTAACAGAGAGGGAGAGAGAAAGAGAGAGAAAGTGAGAGCGCCACAGAGAAAAAGAGAAAGAGCTAGAAAGGGACAGAGAGTGACAGAAAGATAGAGAGAGAGTGGTAGAGACACAAAGAGGGAGAAATATAGAAAGAAGGAGGCAGAGAGACTGAGAGAGATAGAGTGTAACTGAGTTGCCTTGGGACGTTTTAGTACGTGAAATTTGCTCTATTGTTGTTGAGAGGTGACTATTGAAGAGCCTGAGGCAGGTATCGGGGGATGAGACACAATCTGAGTGGTGAACTGCGCCCTGCCTCATTCTTCAAACACACAGCACTAACTGGAATGAGAAACGTTCCAGTGCAGGTGGCTCCATAGCTCAGTGGTTAGAGCACTGGTCTTGTAAACCAGGGATCGTGAGTTCAAATCTCACTGGGGCCTCTGCAAATTTGTTACTTCACAGCATGTTTACTTTTAAGTATGAAAAAGCTCTGAGGCCAACACAAGATCAGGCTCTCTCTCCCTTCCCAATCTCCACCTCGCCCTCTCCTTCCATTCAATTCCCCTGTACTCCCCCTCTTTGCCTGTCTCTCTCTTCCTTAGCCCTCTCTCTACCTATCGAGCCTCTCTCTACATTTTCCCCTCTCTCTCACCACTTCCCTTCCTCCTACTCTCTCCCCTTTCCTCTCTCTTTCCCCCTCTCACTCTGTCCTTTCCACTTGGGGAGAGTCGAAGGAGGAAAGGGAGAGGAGGATGGGGAGAGAAGAGGCGAAAGGGAGAGAGCGTGTGTAGGGGAGAGAGAAAAGGGAAGGAAATAGAGAGAGGGGAAGTGGAGAGCTGGAAGGAGAGAGGTGGGAAGCGGAGAGACAGCGTGAAAGGAGGAGAGAGGGAGAGAAGAGAAAGAAGAGGGAGGGAGAACGAGGGGAAAGGGAGAGAGAGGCGGTTGGAGGAAGGGGGGATGCTGAGAGTGGGAAGGCGAGATAGAGCGAGGGGAAGGGGAGAGAGAGGCAGATGGAGGAAGGGGAGAGAGAGGCAGATGGAGGAAGGGGAGAGAGAGGCAGATGGAGGGAGGGGGATGCCGAGAGCGGGAAGGGGAGAGAGAGGCAGATGGAGGAAGGGGGAGTCGGAGAGGGGGATGCCGAGAGCGGGAAGGGGAGAGAGAGGCAGATGGAGGAGGGGGAAATGAGAGAGGCAGATGGAGGAGGGGGAAATGAGAGAGGGGAAACAGGGGAGACAAAGTGGGAGGGGAGGGAAGGAGATCGAGGGAAGAGGGAGTGAGAGAGAGTGACAGAAAGATAGAGAGAGAGTGGTAGAGACACAAAGAGTGAGAAATATAGAAAGAAGGAGGCAGAGAGACTGAGAGAGAGAGAGTGTAACTGAGTTGCCTTGGGACGTTTTAGTACGTGAAAGTTGCTCTATTGTTGTTGAGAGGTGACTATTGAAGAGCCTGAGGCAGGTATCGGGGGATGAAACACAATCTGAGTGGTGAACTGCGTCCTGCCTCATTCTTCAAACACACAGCACTAACTGGAATGAAAAGCAATACAGTATTCATGGCTCCATGGCTTAGGGGTTAGAGCATGTTCTTGTAAACTGTAGGGGTTGTGAATTCAAATCTCACAGGTGCCTGTGCAAATTTGTTAATTCACAATATGTTTACTTTTAAGTATGAAGGAGCTCCGAGACCAACACAAGAACAGACACTCTCTCCCTTTCCAATCTCCACCTCTCCCTCTCCTTCCGTTCAATTCCCCTGTACTCCCCCTCTTTGCCTGTCTCTCTCTTCCTTACACATCCCCCTTGCTATTTAACCCTAATAAGAACATAAGAAGCAGGAGTAGGCCATACGGCCCCTTGGGCCTTCTCCGCCGTTCAATAGGATCATGGCTGATCTGAACCTAGACTCACGTCCACTTCCCTGCCCGCTCCCTGTAACCCCTAATTCCCTTATCAGCTAGGGAACTGTTTATCTCCATTTTAAATTTATTTAATGTCGCAGCTTCCACAGCTCTCTGAGGTAGCAAATTCCATAGATTTACTACCCTCTGAGTGAAGAAGTTTCTCTTCATCTCAGTTTTAAAAGGGCAGCCCCTTATTCTAAGATGATGCCCCCTAGTTCTAGTCTCACCCATCAGTGGAAACATCCTCACCGCATCCACCCGATCAAGCCCCCTCACAATCTTCTATGTTTCGATAAGTTCGTCTCTCATTCTTCTGAATTCTAATGAGTAGAGGCCCAACCTACTCAACCTTTCCTCATAAGTCAAGCCCCACATCTCTGGAATCAACCAAGTGAACCTTCTCGGAACTGCCTCGAGGGCAAGTATATCTTTTCTTAACTATGGAAACCAAAACTGTACGCAGTATTCCAGGTGTGGCCTCACCGGTACCCTTTATAACTGAAGCAAGACTTCCCTGCTTTTATACTCCATTCCCCGTGCAATAAAAGCCAAGATTCCATTGGCCTTCCTGATCACCTGCTGTACCTGCATACTAACCTTCTGTGTTTCATGCACCAGGACCCCCAGATCCCTTTGTACTGTAGCACTTTGCAGTTTCTCTCCATTTAGATAAGAACTTGCTCTTTGATTTTTTCTGCCAAAGTGCATAACCTCACACTTTCCAACATTAGATTCCATCTGCCAAATTTCTGCCCACTGACATAGCCTGTCTATGTCCTTTTGCAGGTTTTTTATGTCCTCCTCACTCACTGCTTTCCCTCCCATCTTTGTATCATCTGCAAACTTGGATATGTTGCACTTGGTCCCCTCCTCCAAATCGTTAATATAGATTGTAAAGAGTTGGGGTCCCAGCACTGACCCCTGTGGAACACCACTAGTTACTGATTGACAACCCGAGAATGAACCATTTATCCCAACTCTCTGTTTTCTGTTAGATAGCCAATCTTCCACCCATGCCAGTATATTACCCCCAATCCCGTGATTTTTTTAATCTTGTGCAATAATCTTTTGTGTGGCACCTTGTCAAATACCTTTTGGAAGTCCAAATACACTCCATCCACTGGTTCCCCTTTATCCACCCTATTTGTTACGTCCTCAAAGAATTCGAGCAAATTTGTCAAACATGACTTCCCCTTCATAAAACCATGCTGACTCTGTCCGATTAAATTATGCTTATCCAAATGTCCTGTTACTGCGTCCTTAATAATGGACTCCAACATTTTACCAAGCACAGATGTTAGGCTAACTGGTCTATAGTTTCCAGCCTTTTGTCTACCTCTCATTTTAAATAAGGGCGTTACATTAGCAGTTTTCCAATCTGCTGGGACCTTTCCTGAATCCAGGGAGTTTTGGAAAATTACCACCAATGCATCCGCAATCCCTACCGCTACTTCTCTCAAGACCCTAGGATGTAAGCCATCAGGTCCAGGGGATTTATCCGCCTTTAGTCCCATTATCTTACTGAGTACCATCTCCTTAGTGATTTTAATCATGTTTAGCTCCTCCCCCCCTATAGCCCCCTGTTTGTCCAGTGTTGGGATATTTTTAGTGTCCTTTACTGTAAAGACTGATACAAAATATTTGTTCAGCGTTTTTGCCATCTCCATGTTCCCCACCACTAATTTCCCGGTCTCGTCCTCTAAGGGACCAACATTCACTTTAGCCACCCTTTTTCTTTTTATATAGCTGCAGAAACTCTTGCTATCTGTTTTTATGTTTATTGCTAGTTTACTTTCATAATCTATCTTCCCTTTCTTAATTAATCTTTTAGTTATTCTTTGCTGGCTTTTAAATGCTTCCCAATCTTCTATCCTCCCACTAGATTTGGCTACTTTATATGTCCTTGTTTTCAGTCGGATACTCTCCTTTATTACTTCACTTAGCCACGGATGGCTGTCTTTTCTTTTACGCCCCTTTTTCCTCAGTGGAATATATTTTTCTTGAAAGTTGTGAAATATCTCCTTGAATGTACACCACTGCTCATGTACCGTCTTACACCTTAATCTATTTTCCCAGTCCACTTTAGTCAACTCTGCCCTCATACCTTCATAGTCTCCTTTATTTAAGCTTAATATGCTGGTTTGAGATCCAACTCTCTCACCCTCCAACTGAATTTGGAATTCAACCATGTTATGATCACTCATTCCAAGGGGATCCTTTCCTGGGACATTTTTTATTAATCCTGTCTCATTACACAGCACCAGATCTAAGATTGCCTGCCCCCTGGTTGGTTCAGTAACATACTGCTCAAGGAACCCATCCCTAATGCACTCTATAAACTCTTCCTCAAGGCTGCCCTGCCCAATTTGATTTGTCCAGTCAATATGAAAGTTAAAATCCCCCATGATTATAGCTGTTCCCTTATTACAAGCCCCAACTATTTCCTGATTTATACTCCGACCAATAGAGTTGCAACTGTTAGGAGGCCGATAGACTACGCCCACTGGTGACTTTTTCCCCTTATTTTTCCTTATCTCCACCCAAACTGTTTCACTATCCTGATCCTTTGACCTAATATCATTTCTCAATATTGCAGTGATTCCATCCTTTATTAACAAAGCCACCCCACCTCCCTTTCATTCCTGTCTGTCCTTCCTAATTGTCAAATATCCCTGGATGTTTCGTTCCTAGTCATGGTCAGCTTGCAGCCATGTTTCTGTAATGGCCACCAGATCATACCCATGTGTAGTTATTTCTACCATCAACTCGTCTATTTTGTTACGAATGCTGCATGCATTCAGATAAAGAACTTTTAAATATGTTTTGTGTCAATTTATTCCTGCTTTTACCCCCTTTACTACTTTACCTTTAGCTTTATACATTCTGTCCCTTCCTGACACGCTCTGGTTATTAATTCCCCCACTGCTACCTTGCTCTATTGCCGTCTCCGCTGACATTTTTATTTTTCGCTCTCTTGAAACCTCCCCCCCACAAATTCGTTTAAAGCCCTCTCTACTGCCCTAGTTATTCAATTCGCCAGAATTCTAGTCCCAGCACTGGCCAAGTGAAGTCTGTCCCAACGGAACAGCTCTCTCCCATCCCAGTACTGGTGCCAGTGTCCCAAGAAGCAAAACCCATTTCTCCCACACCAGTCTTTGAGCCACGCATTTAACTCTCTGATTTTATTTACCCGAGCCAAATTTGCTCGTGGCTCAGGTAGTAATCCAGAGATTATTACCCTTGTGGTTCTGTTTTTTAATTTGGCCCCTAGCTGCTCATACTCCCTCAGCAGAACCTCTTTCCTTGTCCTATCTATGTCATTGGTACCAACATGGACCACGACAACTGGATCCTCCCCCTCCCACTCCAAGTTTCTCTCTAGCCCAGAGGAGATGTCCTTAACCCTGGCACCAGGTAGGCAACACAGCCTTCGGGACTCTCGCTCTCAGCTGCAAAGAACCCTCTCTCTCCCTCCGCCTCTCTCTCACCTTCCCCACCTCCCCTTCACCTCCGCTATCGACACTTTCCCCTCTCTCTCACCACTTCCCTTCCTCCTACTCTCTACCCTTTCTTCTCTCTTTCCCCCTCTCACTCTGTCCTTTCCTCTTGGGGAGAGTAGAAGGAGGAAAGGGAGAGGAGGATGGGGAGAGAGTGTGTAGGGGAGAGAGAAAAGGGAAGGAGATAGAGAGAGGGGAAGTGGAGAGCTGGAAGGAGAGAGGTGCGAAGCGGAGAGACAGCGTGAAAAAAGGAGAGAGGACGAGAAGAGGAAGAAGAGGGAGGGAGAACGAGGGGAAGGGGAGAGACAGGCGGATGGAGGAAGGGGGAGTTGGAGAGGAGGAGTGCCGAGAGCGGGAAGGCGAGATAGAGTGAGGGGAAGGGGAGAGAGAGGCAGATGGAGGAGGGGGAAATGAGAGAGGGGAAACAGAGATAGAGGGAAGAGTGAGTGACAGAGTTAGAAGGGGAGAGGGGGAGGGAAGAGAAGAATGAAGGGAAGGGGAAAGAGGGAAGGAGGTAGAGAAAGGGGAAGGAGAGAGGTGGAAGGGGGGAAGAGACAGACTGAGAAGGGGAGAGAGCGAGAGAATAGATGAGAGAAGGGCGGATGGAGGAAGAGCAATGAGACTGAGGAAGGGCGAAGGGGAGAGAGAGAGAGTAACAGTAACAGAGAGAGAGAGAGAAAGTGAGAGAGACACAGAGAAAAAGAGAAAGAGGTAGAAAGGGAGTGACAGAAAGATAGAGAGAGAGTGGTAGAGACACAAAGAGGGAGAAATATAGAATGAAGGAGGCAGAGAGACTGAGAGAGAGATAGAGTGTAACTGAGTTGCCTTGGGATGTTTTAGTACGTGAAAGTTGCTCTATTGTTGTTGAGAGGTGACTATTGAAGAGCCTGAGGCAGGTATCGGGGGATGAGATACAATCTGAGTGGTGAACTGCGCCCTGCCTCATTCTTCAAATGCACAGCACTAACCAGAATGCGAAGCAATCTAGTACAGGTGGCTCCATAGCTCAGGGGTTAGAGCACTGGTCTTGTTAAACCAGGGGTCGTGAGTTCAAATCTCACTGGGGCCTGTGCAAATTTGTTTATTCACAGCATGTTTACTTTTAAGTATGAAACTGCTCCGAGACCAACACGAGAACAGGCTCTCTCGCCCTTCCCAATCCCTCTCTTTCTGTTCAATTCCCCTGTACTTCCCCCTCTTTGCCTGTCTCTCTCTTCCTTACCCCTTCACCCTCTCTCTACACATCCCCCTCGTTATCTTCTCTCACCTGCCCCAACTCCCATTCACCTCCTCTCTCTACACTTTCAGTGCGGGGCCTGTGTTCTGGGGCCCTGTGTTCAGTGCGGGCCCTGTGTTCAATGAGGGCCCTGTGTTCAGTGCGGGCCCTGTGGTTCAGTCTAGGCCCTGTGTTCAAAGCGGGCCCTGTGTTCAGTGAGGGCCCTGTGTTCAGTGGGGGCACCGTCTTCAGTGTGGGCCCTTTGTTCTGTGCGGGCCCTGTGTTCAGTGTTGTTGTGTCGGTACCTTTTTACCTAGACACAATTAGAACTCAGAAGTTCAAACACGAAGTGCTTTATTGGAAGGGAAAGGGAAGTTCTGGAGAGCTCCGAACAAAGAGAGCTAAACTTAACCAAGAGAACACCCAACCATTTATCTGCTGTGACAGCGCCACCACAGGTGGGAGGAGAACACACAATACATAACATATTCCTCCCCTCTTAAATGGAAGGTCCACATTATTCCTCAACAGGTAAGTTACTTTCAATGCACTCAACTAACCTAGGGTAGAGGTAGACTGCCTCAACCCCTGACTTTACCCTGGGGTTTATTCTGCCCCAGTCTTGTGGGTAAGTCACCAAGCCTACAGATCCAAGCGTCTTGGAGGCCGCCGCTCTCTGTCAGGATGTGATACAAATTGTGGACCGTTGTCACTTACGAGTTGTTCTGGTGAGCCATAACGGCTGAACATCTCACCAAGTTTCTCAATTGTTTTCTCTGCCGTGGTAGACCTCATCATAGCGACCTCCGGCCACTTGCTACGAGCGTCCACAACCACCATAAACATCTTCTCTTCGAAAGTGTTACGTCCGTGAATGATTGAGACACGGACTAGCAGGAGAGAAAACAAACAGGACTTTACTGGTGAAAGGCATAAACGAAACTAAACAACAGAGGCTCTCTAGCGCCTTTTATACAGGGGTAGTCACTGCCGGTACTGCAGTCTGAGATCAGTTATTCTCTTAAAGGTACACATACAACAATTCCTCCCCTTTTAGGTAAACAGTACATAACATTCATTTAACAAATAAATGATAACGAATTACAATCACAATTACTGTTGCTAGATACATTGGTTAAGTTTAAGCAATTATAAGTTCAGTCTTTGAGGAGGCTTCCTAATTCTGTCTGGATAATGCCTCTTTGGAGTATCAGGTTCTTCTGGCAATGTTGATTCGGAATCAATGTCGTTGTTTGGTTCATCTGCTTCCAATATTATCGGTTCTGCGGTAGCTGCAATTGGAACATCGATTTCATTACCAGGTGTATCAGATCGTGGTGTGGAGTTTATATTTTCCAGTGACTCTAGAATCTGGTCAGCATGGCATCTTACAATGCTCTCCCCAACGTCCACGGTATACATGAGAGGTCCTTGTCATGTACAAATCATTCCTGGCTGCCATTTCTCAGTGCAGTAGTCCCGGGCCAAAACTGGTTGACCTATCTTAAAACTCCTGGTCGGCCTTTCATTCATATTCTGAAACTGCCTGTTCTCCACATCTCTTCGGACGTTTGGCTTAACCAAATCCAAGCGGCATCGTAGTCTTCGATTGAAGAACATCATGGCTGGAGTTTGGTTGGTAACCGCATGTGTCGCATTCTGGTAGGCAAACAAGAAGTTGTCCACCTTGTGTTGTCGGGGTATATCTTCATTACACATTGCCTTGATAGCCTCCTTGAATGTTTGGACAAACCTCTCGGCCAATCCGTTAGTGGCTGGATGATATGGGGCAGATGTGTAATGCTTAACACCATTGTTCTTTAAGAACCTCCGGAACTCTTCAGACACAAACTGTGGTCCATTGTCAGAGCAAATCTGTTCAGGCAGCCCATTCCTGGCGAATATGGTTCGTAAAACTGCGATAGTTTTTTCCGTGGTGGTTGAGGACGTTTTTATTACCTCTGGCCACTTTGAATGTGCATCCACTGCAATTAAAAACATCGAGCCCATGAAGGGACCAGCAAAATCAACGTGCACCCTTTGCCATGGAGATGAGGGCCACTCCCATGGATGCAGAGGAGCTTGTGGTGGGGCGTTTTGGACCTTCTGGCATCCTGCACAGCTCTTGGTCATCTCTCCGATTTCTCTATCGATTCCCGGCCACCACACAAACGCTCTGGCTAAGCTCTTCATTTTTACCCCACCCAGATGACCCTCATGAAGCTCATTGAGCACTCTATCTGTCAACTTAGGTGGAATTACTACTCTGTATCCACACATCAAGGTTCCTCTGCACACTGACAGCTGTTATCTTCTTGACGAAAATGCTGGCAGCAGTGGTTCGCTATGTGCTGGCCATCCCTTCACCATTAAATCATAGACCCGTGATAGTGTCGGGTCATTCCGTGTTTCCTTTTCTATGTTTGCATTCGTCACAGGGAGACATTCGACTATGGTCGAGTGGAATAACTCCATTGGATCCACTGCAAGGTCTTCTTCTTCCACCGTCGGCAACGGTAGACGTGACAATCCATCAGCATTTCCATGCTGTTTAGTTCCCCTGTACTCGATGTCATATTGGTGTGCCCCTAGGAAAAGGGACCATTGCTGCAGCCGTTGTGCTGTCATTATCGGGACGCCCTTCTGAGGGTTGAAAATGGAGACAAGAGATTGATGATCGGTTAGTAGAGTAAATTTTTGACCGTGCAGATAGTGATTGAACTTCTTCACCCCCCACACTAGGCTGAGGGCCTCTCTGTCAATCTGGGCGTAGTTACGCTCGGCAGAAGTTAACGAGCGTGACGCAAAAGCTATCGGCCTCTCCAAGCCATCAAGGAATTTATGTGACAGTACCGCCCCAATGCCGTAGGGAGACGCATCACACGCCAGCCTGATTGGCAGTGCTGGGTTGTAGTGAGCCAATACTTCCTTCGAAGTGATTAAGTCCTTACTCTTCTGAAAAGCACGTTTACAATCATCGCTCCATTTCCATGCTACCCCCGTTCGTAGCAGAGCATTCAGTGGATGCAGAATTGTCGACAAATTCGGCAAAAACTTATGATAGTAATTCACCAACCCGAGGAATGACGTCAGTTGCGACACATTTTCAGGCGCTGGGGCCTTAACAACCGCTTCAATTTTGTCAGGGGACTTATGTAACCCCTCTTCATCAATCACATGGCCACAATGCGATATCTGTTTCTTAAAAAATTCGCACTTGGGGCGGTTGGCTCGCAGCCCATGTTCTCGTAGTCTAGTGAGCACCTGTTCTAGGTTGTTAAGGTGTTCACTGTCATCTTCACCTGTTACAAGGATGTCGTCCAAGTAACACTGAGTCCCCGGAATCCCTTGCAGGACTTGTTCCATCGCTCTTTGCCATATCGCCGGAGCCGATGCTACTCCGAATACCAATCGATGATACTGGTAAAGACCTTTGTGAGTGTTTATCGTGAGATACTTCCTAGCGGACTCTTCAACCTCCATCTGCAAATATGCTTGTGCTAGGTCAATTTTTGTAAAATGCTTCCCTCCAGACAGTGAGGCGAAGATGTCTTCTATCCTTGGAAGAGGATATTGTACTGTGTGAAGGACAGGGTTCACCGTCACCTTGAAATCCCCACAGATGCGAATCTTCCTTGGCTCTCCGGACTTATTGCTTAACGTTTTCTTCATGACAGGAACGATGGGTGTCGCCCACTCGCTCCAGTCAACCTTAGACAACACGCCCGCCTTCTCCAGATTCTCCAGCTCTGCCTCGACAGCTGGACGAATTGCATATGGTACCGGTCTCGCTTTGAAAAATTTGGGAAATGCATTCTCCTCTATTTTTAACGAGGCGGTTACGCCTTTAAGCGTGCCCAGTTCTTGTTGAAATACCTCTTTGGCATTAGCTAAGATTGTTGACAATCGTCCAGGAGTGACGTCTTCATCTTTTTTACCATCCACCGTCGTTGCATGAATGGAATGCCAATCTAAGTTTATCTTCCTTATCCATTCCCGTCCCAATAACGGTGGTCCACCATTTGGCAGTGTGTAAAGATCCAATTTCCGTATTTTCTTGCCATTGTATTCGACAGGCACCCTTATTTTTCCTCTGGGGTATACCTTTTGCCCCGTATACGTCGTCAAGACGATGGATGTCTCTCTCAAGGGTAAGTGTGAAAATAGCCGCTCATAGTCTCGTCGATTCATGACGGTTAGCGCTGATCCTGTATCCAATTCCATTTTAACTTGGGACCCTGCTATCATGAGGGTGACCCAAATGGTTCGGTGATCCTCTTTTGCGATTACATTGTGAAGTTTGAGACAGCTTAATCTCCTGTTCTCGGATTCACTATCGCTCATCTGGTCTTCGGAACTACTGTCCGTCATCTTTTGTACTTTTTTGTACGGTTCCTTAGTAGCCTTTTTGTTGTCGCTGGTCTTCTTCCCAGACCTACAAACTCGTGCAATGTGTTCAAACTTCCCGCATTGTCTGCATATTTTGTCTTTGGACCAGCAGTCCTTCTGGTCATGTTTAGTTCTGCCGCAGCGATAACATTTTGCAAATCCCCGTGTCATTTCATGGGTACCGTATTCCTGTGGTTTTTGTTGAATTTCTGCAACTCCCCTGGCTGCTGCTTCATACGATACTGCCACACTGAAAGCCTTATCTAGCGTCAGCTCTTTTTCTGCGAGTAACTTCTTCTGTGTTCCTTCACTCAGGAGTCCACAGACAAATTTGTCCCGTAGGGTATCTGCCAGTCCTGCTCCGAACTGGCAGTGCTTTGATAGCTTGCGTGGTTCCGTAAGATACTCAGCATTGCTCTCATCTTTGTGCTGAGTTCTCCTGTGGAATTTAAATCTTTCTGCTATCAACAGCGGTGCAGGTTTTAAGTGCTCCGTAGAACAGCAACAATTTCATTAAAACTCTTCGCCTTCGGTTTGGCTGGAGTAATCAGATCCCGCAATAGGCCGTACGTTCTAGCGCCCATTACGTTTAGCAATATTGATGCCTTTTTCCCCTCCGCTATTTCATTTGCCTCGAAATATACCTCGACTCTTTCCACCTACGTGGTCCAGTCCTCTAATGTATTATCAAAAGCAGTGATACAGCCAGTCTTCGGCATCTTGCAAATCTAAAATGGCGTCTCCCGCGCTTTGCCTTCTTCCCCGATTTAACAAAATGGCGCCTCCCGCGCTTTGTCTTCTTCCCCGCTGTTGTTAGCGCTGCTTTCCACGGTTTCCTGCGCGTTAAATATTAATTCATTTTCTTTTATTATCTTCCCGTCATGGAGCGAACCCTCTGGGACACTTCCCTTCCTCTTCTGAGGTCCGAACGCCGCCCAGCTTTGAAACACCGGCCGCGCCCTGTGTGCTCCACCCTCTCTCTCTCTCCTTGCTTCCCGACTCGCTGCCCGGCCCCATTGAAAGGCCACCCGGTCGAGCTTCAGCCCGCCGCAGCCCAGGAAGGATCAGAGCACTACCTGCCACCAGCCCGATTAGCTGGGAAACCACGGACCGAGGAACCCAGCCTGGCTCTGAACAGTCTCTCCTGCAAGTTTTGAACTCAATGATTGACGGTCGACGCCCGTTTCTCGAGTTTCATTGGCCTATTTTTTTTTTTTTTCTTTCTTCTGGCTCCGACCTTCAACAACGTCGTCGGAGCTGCTGCTGAGTTGCAGGTAAGTTCGTTTCTAACTCGTCGCCAGTGTTAAGTCCGTGAATGATTGAGACACGGACTAGCAGGAGAGAAAACAAACAGAACTTTACTGGTGAAAGGCATAAATGAAACTAAACAACAGAGGCTCTCTAGCACCTTTTATACAGGGGTGGTCACTGCCGGTACTGCAGTCTGAGACCAGTTATTCTCTTAAAGGTACATACACAACAGAAAGGATCGGCGATGTCCACATGTACTCGCTGCCACACTTCTGCAGGCCAATCCCAGGGGTGTAGAGTTGCCAGCTGTGGAACATTCCGGACCCTTTGACATGGGGAACATGTTTTGGCTTTCTCCTCAATATTCCCATCGAGACCTGGCCACCAGAAGTAGCTTCTTGCCATTTCCTTTATCCGAACCATCCCACTGTGTCTTGTATGAAGTTGTTGCAGTATAGGTTCCCTCAGAGGTGGCAGAATGATGACACGGCGTCCCCAAAGAAGACAACCTGCCTGGACGGAGAGCTCATTTATTTTTGAAACGTAAGGTTTCAAACTAGGAGAATCTCCTATAGATCTCCCTCGAATGACATCATCCATTACCTCAGACAGGACTGGATCATTGCGGGTGTACCTTCGCACCTGAACTGCAGTGACAGCTTTGATGTCGTATGTGTGTCCTGACAACAGTAAAGCCCACCTTTGCATCCTGCTTGCAGCGAGAGACGGAATTCCGGTGTGGGGCCCGAAGATTGAAGTCAATGGACGGTGGTCCATCAGGAGTGTGAACCTTCTCCCAAACAGGTACTGATGAAATTTTCGAATTCCAAAAACGATTTCCAAGGCCTCGCGCTCGATCTGCGCATAGTTACTCTCGGCCTTGTTCAAGGTGCGTGATGCGAAGGCGATAGGTTTCTCTTCACCCGAAGGCATGATGTGGGATATGACTGCTCCCGCACCATATGGTGATGCATCACATGCTAGCTGCATGGGTAGCTTTGGGTCGAAGTGTGTCAGGACCTCCGATTTCAGCAATGCTTTCTTTGCTTGGGTGAAAGCTTCGTTGCACAGTTCAGTCCATTTCCATGTTTTGCCTTGACATAGCAACTGATGTAACGGCTTCAGCAATGTTGCTAAGCCTGGAATAAACTTCCCATAGTAGTTAAGTAGCCCCAGAAATGAACGTAACTGGCTCACATTCTGGGGTGCTGGGGCCTCCACGATCGCCTTGACCTTTGACGGTGCCTTATGCAGGCCAGTAGCGTCAATCACATGCCCCAGGTACTCAACTGAAGACTGAAAGAATTCACATTTGTCTTTACGAACTCTGAGTCCGTACTCTTTCAGTCATTGTAGTGTTGCATCCAAGTTCAGAAGATGATCCTCCTCATTTGTCCCAGTGACAAGGATGTCGTCCAGGTAGCACTGGATTCCTGGCAGTCCACTCAAAATCTGATCCATTGCCCTTTGGAATAGAGCAGGGGCCGACGTAATTCCAAACGGAAGGCGGCAGTACCTGTATAGCCCCTTGTGTGTCACAATTGTCAGAAGCTCCTTTGATTTGTCATCGACATGCATTTGTAGATAAGCCTGGCATAAGTCTATTTTGCTGAATTTTTGCCCTCCGGCCAGGCCCATAAAAAGATCATCAATGAGGGGAAGAGGGTACTGTTCCGCAGACAGCACCGGGTTAATAGTCACTTTAAAATCCCCGCAGATTCGAACAGATCCATGCATTTTCAGGACAGGAACAATGGGTGTGGCCCATTTGCTCACGCTCACAGGCTCCAGGACTCCATTCTCTACTAGGGCCTCCAAGTTAGCCTCAACTTTTGGCCTAATTGCATAGGGTACAAGTCGGGCTTTGTGAAACTTCGGCTTGCTGTCAGGTTTAATGTCCAGTCTCACGCTGATCTTTTTCATGCTCCCAAGTTCCCCATTGAAGAGTTCTGCATGTTTGTTTAACACTGCAGCCAGACCTGACTCCCCTTTTGACATCATGTGGACTGCAGGCCAGTCCAGTGTGATTTTCTCTAGCCACGCACGTCCCAGTAGCGATGGGTAATTTCCCTTTACCACATATAGTGGCAGTTTTGCAGTCTGTCCGTTCAATTTAACTGTCACCTCAATGGCGACTCTCATGGTCACAGGTTCGCCGGTATATGTCTTTAGCACAATGTTTGTTGGCTGAAGAGTAAGATGCTTTAGTATTTTGTTGTAGACAGTGTCTGAAACAAGGGACACAGCCGCGCCTGTGTCCACCTCAATCCGCACTGATTGTCCCTCCACCAGTGGTGACACCCAGTAGCCATTTGAGCCACCTGCAACCGTCAGTATGTGCACCTCTTCCTCCTCAAAGGTGTCGCTCCCCTTTGTTTTGCTGGTTCCATCATACTGCACTGAATGAACACTCTTTTTCCTCTCTTGTCCAAATACAGACATTTTGCTTCCATACTTCCCAGCTCTGTCTGTTCTTTTTTTACCTCTACAGGCGCGTTCAATGTGACCCTTTTTGCCACAATTTCGGCATTCCAGCTCCGTACACCAGCAGTCATTAGCGTGATGGCCCATTTTCCCACAACGGTAGCATGTGCCGTTCCGCGCACCTTCAGGCTCAGACGACACCTTGTGAACTCGCCCTGTTGAACTCAACTGGTGAGCCTCCTTTTCCGCCATCTCCATGGAAACACTAACTTCAATGGCCTTTTCAAGAATAAGGTTGTCCTCAGTAAGAAGGCACTACTGTGTGGCTGCACTTTGCAGACCACACACAAGTCTGTCTCTAATGGTATCATTCAGCACCTCCTTGAACTGGCAGTGTTCCGACAACCTTTTTAAAGCAGCAATAAACATCGTCACTGATTCCCCCTCCTCTTGATTCCATTTGTGAAATCTAAATCTCTCAGCAATAACCAGAGGTTTTGGTGAAAAATGTGCTCCAAGAATTTCCACTAGTTGCTTATATGTTTTAGCTCCTGGCTTATCTGGCTGCACAAGGCTGCGAAGTAAATTGAATGTCTTCGGCCCCATTACACTCAAAAAGATAGGCACGACCTTTTCGTTTGCCACCGCATTCGCCAAGACAAAATAGTCAAAACGTTCCTTATAAGTGCTCCATTGCTCCACCTTTTCATCAAAATCACCGATGTTTCCTAATATAGTAGCCATCTCACGTTTCAAATTTAAATTTCTCTTTACTCACTGCACCCGTAACAAATGCAGATTCATCCAATCCTCGTCGCCACTTTGTTGTGTCGGTACCTTTTTACCTAGACACAATTAGAACTCAGAACTCAAGAGATCCAAACATGAAGTGCTTTATTCGAAGGGAAAGGGAAGTTCTGGAGAGTTCCGAACAAAGAGAGCTAAACTTAATCAAGAGAACACCCAACCATTTATCTGCTGTGACAGCTCCACCACAGGTGGGAGGAGAACACACAATACATAACAAGTGTGGGCCCTGTGTTCAGTGCGGGCCCTGTGTTCAGTTCGGGCCCTGTGTTCAGGGCGAGCCCAGTGTTCAGTGTGGGCCCTCTGTCAACTCTTGATTCTTTACCTACCTGGACAGGAGAAACACTGTTACCGAGTAGACGGCTACCTGAAGGACGGTCCTGAGGGGAAGGACATGCAGAGGTCCAACCTGTCCCAGATCCATGTTGCATTCTGCTTCGAAACCTGGAGCCACGAGCTCAAGATCCTGGTGCAAACTTTGGAACTCTGAACACATCCAACTCTCTGCCCAGACCCATGGATCTCCACATTCCCCTCCTCCTCCCCCTCTCTCCCTCCCCTCCGCACAACACTGAACACATCCAACTCTCCAGCCAGACCCGCCTATCTGTGTAATCCCCTCCCCTCTGCAGCCCTGGTCCCCCTCCCTCCCCCTCCCCTCCTCCTCCACCACCAACTCCGATCAACACTGAACGTAATCCAACACTCAGTCACGGCCTAGACCAGTGGAACTCTGCAATCTCCTCCTCCACTCCGTCCCCCTCCAACCGTCCCTCCTCCAACCCTCCAACACCCCACTCTGTGAAACTCTGCACATATCCAACTAACCGCCCAGACCCGCATTTCTCTGCAATCTCCCCCGACCGCAGCCCTCCTCCCCTCCCTCCTCCAGCGTGCCTCCTCCCTCCTTCCTCCAACCCCTCCATCCTACAGCCCTCCCCTCCCTCCTCCAGTTCTCCCTCCTCCTGCCCTCCCTCCTCCAGCTCTCCTCACTCCTCCATCACTGCCTCGACCCTGAGCTCTGGAATTCTCTCTCTAGTCCTCTCTCCCTCTCTCTCCTCCTTTAAGACGCTCTTTAAAACCCTCCTCTTTGATCACCTGTCCCAATATCTGCTTATATGTCTCGGTGTCAGTCTGTGGCCGATAAACACTCCTGTGAAGCGCCTTGGGACGATTCACTACGTTAATGGCGCCGTATAAATCGAGTTGCAGTTTTTCTCCGAGCGCATTAGACGACAATATCAATTTGGAATGAATAGTTTGGATTCTGGGTGAATCGACACATTAAAACAGAGCGCACAGTCAGATAGTTCGTAGAGAGTCCCCGCTGGGGAAATGCTCCTGGGCCTTGAATTTCTGACTCTTTCCCTCCCTCTGTCTCTCTGTGTGTCTCTCTCGCTCTCTCTCACACACTCTCTCTCTATCTCTCTCGCTCTATCTATATCTGTCCCTCTGTCTGTCTCTCTTTGCTTCTCTCTCTGCCTCTCTCACTCACTCTGTCTCTCTCTTTCTCTCTCTCTGCCTCTTTCTGTCTCTCTCTCTCTCTGTCTGTCTCTCTCTCTCTCTCTCTGTCTCTCTCACTCACTCTCTCTCTCTTTCTCTCTCTCTGCCTCTTTCTGCCTCTCTCTCTCTCTGCCTCTCTCTCTCTCACTCTGTCTCTCTTATTCTTTCTCTCTTTCTGTATCTCTATCCCTGTACCTCAGAGAAGTCAATAATTTGAATGTTTACATTTTCTGACAATCAAGAAAGCATAGGTGATGTTCAGGGATAATTAGCTGTTTTTCAAAATTCAATGTGGGCCCTGTGTTCAGTGCGGCCCTGTGTTCAGTGCAGGCCCTGTGTTCAGTGCGGGCCCGGTGTTCAGTGTGGGTCCTGTCTTCAGTGCAGGCCCTGTGTTCAGTGTGGGCCCTTTGTTCAGTGTGGGTCCTGTGTTCAGTGCAGGCCCTGTTTTCGGTGCAGGCCCTGTGTTCAGTGTGGGCCCTTTGTTCGGTGTGGGTCCTGTGTTCAGTGCAGGCCCTGTGTTCAGTGCGGGCCCTGTGTTCAGTGTGGGCCCGGTGTTCAGTGTGGGTCCTGTGGGTCAAAATTCACAGGGCCGCACTGAACACAGGGCCCACACTGAACACAAGGCCCAGATTGAACACAGGGCCCAGATTGAAAACAGGGCCCACACTGAACACAGGACCTAGACTGAACACAGGGCCCACGCTGAACACAGGGCCGTGACTGAACACAGGGCCTGCACTGAACATAGGGCCCGCACTGAACACAGGGCCCACACTGATCACAAGGCCCAGACTGAACACCGGGCCCACACTGAACACAGGGCCCGCACTGAACACAGGGCCTAGACTGAACACAGGGCCCGCACTGAACACAGGTCCCACACTGAACACATGGCACGCAGTGAACACAGGGACCGCACTGAACACAGGGCCCACACTGAGCACAGGGCCCACACTGAACACAGGGCCCCCACTGAACACAGGGCCCCCACTGAACACATGTGGGCCCGCACTGAACACAGGGCCCCCACTGAACACAGGGCCCCCACTGAACACAGGGCCCCCACTGAACACAGGGCCCGCAATGGACACAGGAACCACACTGAACACCGGGCCCACACTAAACACCGGGCCCACACTGAACACAGGGCCGCACTGAACACAGGGCCCACACTGAACACAAGGCCCAGACTGAACACAGGGCCCAGATTGAATACAGGGCCCACACTGAACACAGGGCCTAGACTGAACACAGGGCCCACGCTGAACACAGGGCCGTGATTGAACACAGGGCCCGCACTGAACACAGGGCCCGCACTGAACACAGGGACCGCACTGAACACAGGTCCCGCACTGAACACAGGGCCCGCACTGAACACAAATCCCGCAGTGAACACAGGTAGGTCAGTCTGGGGGATACAAGGTGGGTCACCTTTATCTCTCTCCCTCTGCTGGTGTCTCTCTCTTTCACTCTACTCAGTCTCAATTACGGCGTCTCTGAGATCCCCTGGCATGCTCCCCTCCTTCCAGATAAGAGAAATTCGTTCATGAATTCGCGCCAGTAGTGCTTCTCCGCCATGCTTTAGTGCCTCGGCGGGGATTCCATTTGCTCCTGAGGCCTTGCTGTTCTTCAGTTGTCGGATGGCCTTTACAACCTCATGCCGGGCTGGGGTTGTGCTGAGATGGTGGCGGATAGCATGCTGTGGGATGGAGCTGAGGACACTCGCATCCAAGACAGAGTCTCAGTTAAGGAGATCTTAGAAGTGCTCCTTCCAGCGGGCACTGACTGCCTCTCTGTCCTTGATGTGCACCTCTCCATCCTTGGCCCGCAGTGGGGTAGGGCCTTGGGTGCTTGGGCCGTAGATGGTCTTGACTGCGCTAAAGAATCACGCACATTGTCCACGACAAGGCCTTGGGCAACGTGGACCACTTTCCATACCTCGGGAGCCTACTGTCAACAAGGGCAGACGTCGATGACAAAGTCCAACACCGCCTTCAGTGTGCCAGTGCAGCCTTCGGTCGCCTGAGGAAGAGAGTGTTTGAAGACCAGGACCTCAAACCCGGCACTAAGCTCATGGTCTACAGAGCAGTAGTGAAACCCGCCTTCCTGTATGCCTCAGAGACATGGCCCATGTACAGCAGGCACCTCAAAGCACTGGAGAGGTACCACCAATGCTGCCTCCGCAAGATCCTGCAAATCCATTGACAGGATAGACGCACCAACGTCAGTGTTCTTGCTCAGGCCAACATCCCCAACATCGAAGCTTTGACCACGCACAATCAGCTCCGATGGACGGGTCACATTGTCCGCATGCCCGATACAAGACTCCCAAAACAAACACTCTACTCGGAGCTCCGACACGGCAAGAGAGCCCCAGGTGGGCAGAGGAAACGCTTCAAGGACAGCCTCAAAGCCTCTTTGGAAAAAGTGTAATATCCCCACTGATACCTGGGAATCCCTGGCCCAAGACCGCACAAAGCGGGGGAGAGGCATCCGGGAAGGTGCCGAATACCTCGAGTCTATTCGCCGGGAGCAAGCGGAAGCCAAGCGCAGGCAGCGCAAGGAGCGCACGTCAACCCAAGCACCCCACCCACCCCTTCAACCACCGCCTGCCCCACCTGTGACAGAGACTGTAGGTCCCACATTGGACTCATCAGTCACCTGAGAACTCATTTTTAATGTGGAAGCAAGTCATCCTCGGTTCCGAGGGACTGCCTCAGAAGAAGACTCAGTCTCACCTTTATCTAACTCCCTCTGCTGGTGTCTCTCTGTATCACAGTGCTCAGTCGCATCTTTATCTAACTCCCTCTGCTGGTGTCTCTCCGTATCACAGTACTCAGTCTCACCTTTATATATCACCCTCTGCTGGTGTCTCTCTGTATCACTGTACTCAGTCTCACCTTTATCTAACTCCCTCTGCTGGTGTCTCTCTGTATCACTGTGCTCAGTCTCACCTTTATCTAACTCCCTCTGCTGGTGTCTCTCTGTATCACAGTACTCAGTCTCACCTTTATCTAACTCCCTCTGCTGGTGTCTCTCTGTATCACTGTACTCAGTCTCACCTTTATCTATCTCACTCTGCTGGTGTCTCTCTGTATCACAGTACTCAGTCTCACCTTTATCTAACTCCCTCTGCTGGTGTCTCTCTGTATCACAGTACTCAGTCTCACCTTTATCTATCTCCCTCTGCTGGTGCCTCTCTGTATCACTGTACTCAGTCTCACCTTTATCTATCTCGCTCTGCTGGTGTCTCTCTGTATCACAGTACTCAGTCTCACCTTTATCTAACTCCCTTTGCTGGTGTCTCTCTGTATCACAGTACTCAGTCTCACCTTTATCTATCTCCCTCTGCTGGTGTCTCTCTGTATCACAGTACTCAGTCTCACCTTTATCTATCTCCCTCTGCTGGTGTCTCTCTGTATCACAGTACTCAGTCTCACCTTTATCTATCTCCCTCTGCTGGTGCCTCTCTGTATCACAGTGCTCAGTCTCACCTTTATCTATTTCCCTCTGCTGGCGTCTCTCTGTATCACAGTGCTCAGTCTCACCTTTATCTATCTCCCTCTGCTGGTGTCTCTCTGTATCACAGTGCTCAGTCTCACCTTTATCTAACTCCCTCTGTTGGTGTCTCTCTGTATCACTGTACTCAGTCTCACCTTTATCAATTCAATTCAATTCAATTCAAATGCTTTATTGGCATGAAAGTTTACAGAGAACCATATTGCCAAAGCTTACATATCAATAACGTACATTTTCAAACATTCTGTAGGTGTCAATCGATTTGACATTTGTTGGGTACATACAATATTACTTTTAAACAATATTAATTTTAAACAGTCTTTGTACTTCATTTGGTACGTTCAATATTAATTCAATATTAATCTCCCATGATAGGGTTCCCCTTGTCCTTACCTTTCACCTCACCAGCCTTCACTTTCAACGGATCATCCTCCACCATTTCCTCCACCTCCAGCGTGATCCCACTACCAAACACATCTTCCCCTCATTTCCCCGTTCAGCATTCCAAAGGCAACGCTCTCTCCGCGACACCCTGGTCCACTCCTCTATCACCCCCAGCACCTCTTCGCCTTCATTCAGCACCTTCCCATGCAAGCACAGGAGATGCAACACCTGCCCTTTTACATCCCCCCTTCCCACTGTCCAGGGCCCCAAACACCCCTTCCAGGTGAAACAGCGATTTACTTGTACTTCTCACAATCTAGTGTACTGTATTCACTGCTCACGATGCGGGCTCCTCTACATTGGGGAGACCAAACGCAGATTGGGTGACCACTTTGCGGAACACCTCCATTCAGTCCGTACAGGTGACCCCGAGCTTCCGATCGCCTGTCACTTTAATTCACCGTTCCACTCCCACTCTGATCTCTCTGTCCTCGGGCTATTGCACTGTTCCAATGAAGCTCAACGTAAGCTCGAGGAACAGCACCTCATCTTTCGATTGGGCACTTTACAGCCTGCCGGACTCAACATCTCTCCTGCCTTCCGCCCTATCACAGACCTTGCCTTTTGTTCTTTCCTCCCCTCCCCCTTTCCCTGCCCGTACACTTGCTTAAAAACCTGCTCCATCTCCAACTTTTTCCAGCTCTGACGAAGGGTCATCGACCTAAAACGCTAACTGAAAGAAATTTGTATTTGTAAAAAAAAGTACTGGAGAGATTAATGGGACTTAAAGCCAATAAATCCCCTGGACCTGATGGCCTACATCCTAGGGTTTTGAAAGAGTTGACTATAGAGATAGTGGATGCATTGGTTGTCATTTTCCAAAAGTCCACAGATTCTGGACCAGTTTCTGTGGATTGGAAGGTAGCAAATGTAACCCTATTCTTTAAGAAAGGAGGGAGAGAGAAAACCGGGAACTACAGACCAGTTAGCCTGACATCAATAGCAGGGGGTAGCAAAATACTGCGGATGCTGGAAATCCGAAGTAACAACAGAAAATGCTGGAAAAACTCAGTAGGCCAGGGAACATCTGTGGAGAGGAAATAGAGTCAACGTTTCGAGTCAAACTCTTTGTCAAGACTGGAAAGGCACAGGGAATGAAATAGATTGAGAGGCCAGGCTGGGAGAGAACAAAAGAGAAGGGAAGAGACATTAAGAGGTATTCAATACGAGACAAGGTGGTGATAGGACTCGTGGAGACAAAAGACGGCTCGAGATTAGGTGTGAAATGTGCTGGCACAATGGGAGACAGCTGCCATGTGGGAGAGAGAAAAAAAAGGAAAGTGCGGGGGGCCGGCGGCGGGGGGGGGAAACCAAAACAAAGGTGTGGATAAAAATATAAGTAAAAATGTAATGGGGGCCGAGGTTATGATCTGAAATTGTTGAACTCGATATTGAGTCCGGAAGGCTGTAAAGTGCCTAATCGGAAGATGAGGTGCTGTTCCTCGAGTTTACGCTGAGCTTCCGTGGAACAATACAAGAGTTGGAGGGCGGTGAGGTCCGAGTGGGAATGGAGTGGTGAATTAAAGTGACAGGCGACCGGAAGCTCAGGGTCACCCTGACGGACTGAACGGAGGTGTTCCGCAAAGCAATAGTAGGGAAATTGCTCGAATCTATTATTAAGGACGTGGTAACGGGGCACTTAGAAAATAATAATAGGATTGGGCAGAGTCAGCATGGATTTATGAAAGGGAAATCGTGTTTGACAAATCCGTTAGAGTTTCCTGAGGTTGTAAGTAGCAGAATAGATAAGGGTTAACCAGTGGATGTGGTGTATTTGGATTTTCAGAAGGCATTCGATAAGGTGCCATACAAGAAGTTATTAAACAAAATTAGGGCTCATGGGATTGGGGGAAATATATTAGCATGGACTGAGGATTGGTTAACGGACAGAAAACAGAGAGTAGGAATAAACGGGTCATTTTCGGGTTGGCAGGCTGTAACTAGTGGGGCACCGCAGGGATCAGTGTTCGGGCCTCAGCTTTTCACAATCTACATCAATGATTTGGATGAGGGGACCAAATGTAATATCTCCAAGTTTGCTGAAGATACAAAGCTGGGTGGGAATGTAAGTTGTGAGGAAGATGCATGGAGGCTTCAAGGGGATATAGACAGGCTAAGTGAGTGGACAAGAACATGGCAAATGGAATATAATGTGGAGAAATGTGAAGTTATCCACTTTGGTAGGAAAAATAGAAAAGCAGTGTATTTTTAAATGGTGAGAGATTGGGAAATGTTGGGGTTCGGAGGGACCTGGGTGTCCTTGTACACGAATCACTGAAAGTTAACATGCAGGTACAGCAAGCAATTAGGAAAGCAAATGGTATGTTGGCCTTTATTACAAGAGAATTTGAGTATAAGAGTAAAGACATCTTACTGCTATTATATAGGGCCCTGGTGAGACCACACCTGGAGTATTGTGGACAGTTTTGGTCTCCTTACCTAAGGAAGGATATACTTACCATAGAGGGAGTGCAGCGAAGGTTCACCAGACTGGTTCCTGGGATGGGGGGATTGTCCTATGGGGAGAGGTTGAGTAGACTAGGCCTATATTCTCTAGAGTTTAGAAGAATGAGAGGTGATCTCATTGAAATATACAAAATTCTTACAGGGCCTAACAGGGTAGATGCAGGGAGGATGTGTCTCCTGGCTGGGGAGTCTAGAACCAGGGGTCACAGTCTCAGAATAAGGGGTCGGCCATTTAGGACTGAGGTGAGGAGAATATTCTTCACTGAGGGAGGTGAATCTTTGGAATTCTCTACCCCAGAGGGCTGTGGAGGATCAGTCATTGAGTATATTCAAGACAGAGATCGATAGATTTTTTAATATTAAGGGAATCAAGGGATATGGGGATAGCTCAGGAAAGTGGAGATGATGTAGAAGATCAGCAATGATCTTATTGAATGGTGCAGCAGAACGAGGGGCCTAATGGCCCGCTCCTGCTCCTATTTCTTATGTACTTATGTTCTTATGAATCAAACCCCGTGCTGTACCTGCCCTGGGAGTGTTTGATGGGACAGTGTAGAGGGCGCTTTACTCTGTATCTAACCCGTGCTGTACCTGCCCTGGGAGTGTTTGATGGGACGGTGTAGAGGGAGCTTTACTCTGTATCTAACCCCGTGCTGTACCTGCCCTGGGAGTGTTTGATGGGACAGTGTAGAGGGAGCTTTACTCTGTATCTAACCCCGTGCTGTACCTGCCCTGGTAGTGTTTGATGGGACAGTGTAGAGGGAGCTTTACTCTGTATCTAACCCATGCTGTACCTGCCCTGGGAGTGTTTGATGGGACGGTGTAGAGGGAGCTTTACTCTGTATCTAACCCGTGCTGTACCTGCCCTGGGAGTGTTTGATGGGACAGAGTAGAGGGTGCTTTACTCTGTATCTAACCAGTGCTGTACCTGCCCTTGGAGTGTTTGATGGGACGGTGTAGAGGGAGCTTTACTCTGTATCTAACCCGTGCTGTACCTGCCCCGGGAGTGTTTGAAGGGACAGTGTAGAGGGAGCTTTACTCTGTATCTAACCCGTGCTGTACCTGCCCTGGGAGTGTTTGATGGGACAGTGTAGAGGGCGCTTTACTCTGTATCTAACCCGTGCTGTACCTGCCCTGGGAGTGTTTGATGGGACGGTGTAGAGGGAGCTTTACTCTGTATCTAACCCATGCTGTACCTGTCCTGGGAGTGTTTGATGGGACGGTGTAGAGGGAGCTTTACTCTGTATCCAACCCGTGCTGTACCTGCCCTGGGAGTGTTTGATGGGACAGTGTAGAGGGAGCTTTACTCTGTATCTAACCCGTGCTGTACCTGCCCTGGGAGTGTTTGATGGGACAGTGTAGAGGGAGCTTTACTCTGTATCTAACCCATGCTGTACCTGCCCTGGGAGTGTTTGATGGGACAGTGTAGGGGGAGCTTCACTCTGTATCTAACCCGTGCTGTACCTGCCCTGGGAGTGTTTGATGGGACAGTGTAGAGGGAGCTTTACTCTGTATCTAACCCATGCTGTACCTGCCCTGGGAGTGTTTGCAGGGACAGTGTAGAGGGAGATTTACTCTGTATCTAACCCGTGCTGTACCTGCCCTGGGAGTATTTGAAGGGACAGTGTAGAGGGAGCTTTACTCTGTATCTAACCCGTGCTGTACCTGCCCTGGGAATGTTTGATCACTAATTGCCCTTGAGAAGGTGGTGGTGAGCCACCTTCTTGAACCACTGCAGTCCGTGTGGTGAAGGTACTCCCACAGTGCTGTTAGGGAGGGAGTTCCAGGATTTTGACCCAGCGACGATGAAGGATCAATGATATATTTCCAAGTCAGGATGGTGTGTGACTTGGAGGGGAACTTGGAGGTGGTGGTGTTCCCATGTGTCTGCTGCCCTTGTCCTTCTAGGTGGAAGAGTTTGCGGGTTTGGGAGGTGCTGCTGAAGAAGCCTTGGCGAGTTGCTGCAGTGCATCTTGTAGACGGTACACACTGCAGCCACGGTGCGCCGGTGGTGGAGGGAGTGAATGTTTAAGGTGGTGGATGAGGTGCCAATCAAGCGGGCTGCTTTGTCCTGGATGGTGTTGAGCTTTTTCAGTGTTGTTGGAGCTGCACTCATCCAGGCAAGTGGAGAGTATTCCATCACACTCCTTACTTGTGCCTTGTAGATGGTGGAAAGGCTTTGGGGAGTCAGGAGGTGAGACACTCGCCACAGAACACCCAGCCTCTGACCTGCTCTTGTTGCCACAGTATTAATGTGGCTGGTCCAGTTCAGTTTCTGATTAATGGTGACCCCCAGGATGTTGCTGGTGGGGGATTCAATGATGGTAATGCCGTTGAATGTCATGGGGCGGTGTTTAGACTCTCGCTTGTTGGAGATAGTTCTTGACTGGCACTTGTGTGATGCGAATGTAACTTGCCACTTATCAGCCCAAGCCTGAACGTCACCCAGGTCTTGCTGCATGTGGGCATGGACTGCTTCATTATCTGTGGAGTTGTGAATGGAACTGAACACTGTGCAATCATCAGCCAGCATCCCCATTTCTGATCTTAGGATGGAGGACGGTCATTGATGAAGCAAGTAAAGATGTTTGGGCCTAGGATACTGCCCTGAGGAACTCCTGCAGCGATGTCCTGGGGCTGAGATGATTGGCCTCCAACAACCACAACCATCTTCCTTTGTGCTAGGTGTGACTCCAGCCAGTGGAGAGTTTTTCCCCTGAATCCCATTGACTTACACGTCTCCTTGATGCCACACTCGGTTAAATTCTGCCTTGATGTCAAGGGCAGTCACTCTCACCTCACCTCTGGAATTCAGCTCTTTTGGCCATGTTTGGACCAAGGCTGCAATGAGGTCTGCAGCCGAGTGATCCTGGCATAAACCAAACTGGGCATCAGTGAGCATGTTATTGGTGAGTAAGTGCCGCTTGATAACACTATTGATGACACCTTCCATCACTTTGCTGATGATTGAGAGTAGACTGATGGGGCAGTAATTGGCCAGGTAGGATTTGTCCTGCTTTTTGTGGACAGGACATACCTGGGCAGTTTTCCACATTGTCGGATAGATGCCAGTGTTGTACCTGTACTGGAACAGCTTGGCTAGAGGCGCGGCTAGTTCTGGAGCACAAGTCTTCAGCACGATAGCCGGGATGTTGTCGGGGCCCATCGCCTTTTCTGTATCCAGTGCGCTCAGCCGTTTCTTGATATCACGTGGAGTGAATTGAATTGGCTGAAGACTGGCTTCTGTGATGGTGGGGACTTCAGGAGTCGGCTGATATGGATCATCATCTTGGCACTTCTGGCTGAAGTTGGTTGCAAACGCTTCAGCCTTGTCTTTTGCACTCACGTGCTGGGCTCCACCATCATTGAGGATGGGGATTGTGGTAAACCACTGTTTGTATTCCTGTTTGTCCTGTTTGTATTCCACGGTGTACATGCCTGGACATGCCTCAGCTGACTCCTCCCACAGGTCCTAGTATAAAGGTGACTGCTCCCCAGCCCTTTGTACCCTGGACCGGTCGACCACGCGAGGCAGACCTCCATTCTGTTGTTAATAAAAGCATTTAGTTACTCTTCTAACTCTCAGTCTTTTATGAGTAATTGATAGCGCATCAATTTTATTAACAACATTTTTATAATGGAGAAGATCCTCACACCAGCATGCCTGGACTTAGATCATCGGGAGGCGGACTCATCCACCAAGTTTACTCACTGGCTTAAGTGTTTCGAAAAATTCCTGACCGCCTCCGAAGCAATCAAATCGGACGAGGACAAACTGGATGTCCTGACCTCCAAAGTGAACCACCGAGTGTACTCGGTCATCCAAGACGCGACCTCGTATGCGGACGCTATCAAGCTCCTCAAGGACCAGTACACGCGCCCAGTGAACGAAGTGTACGCCAGGCACCTCCTGGGGAGTCGTAAACAACAACCTGGGGAATCGACCGTGGAATACCTTCAGGCACTGTCTGTGCTTGGCCGGGCCTGTGGTTGTAAGGATGTAAAGGCCGCCGTGTACACAGAGGAACTTATCCGGGACGCTTTTGTAGCGGGCCACAGATCCAATTACACCCGACAGCGACTGTTGGAGCAGAGTAACCTCCACCTCAACAAGGCCTCTGGAACTCGCACTATCGTTGGATGCAGCCTACCAGGGCATGGATGCCTACTGCTCTGCACCGTGGACGCCGCGGGGAATGACAGCCTGGGACACGGTAGGACCGCCTCATAGCGCCGTGCCACCCCAGCCACACCCCAACAACGGCCCAACTACCACAGCAGTGTCCCAACGCCAGACAGCAGTGCCCCAAGGCCAGAAATGCTACTTCTGTGGCCAGGCAAAACACCCCAGAGCGCGCTGCCCGGCGAAAAACACGATCTGCTCGGGCTGCGGGAAGAAGGGACACTACACTAGCGTCTGCAGGGCCAAAGCCACCCCGAACCCCAGCAGCACCACATGTGGGCCATGCGGGCCGCCATCTTGGACCTCCCCGGCCATGTGGGAATCACCGGTACAGCAGCCATTTTGGACGCCTCCAGCCACATGGGGATCATGGACGCCGCCATCTTGGACGACAGCCGGGACGCAGCAGGCCCCCGACACCGCCTCATCTGATACCCGCAGCGACACACCGACCCCTACGCTGGCATCCGTTACACTGGACCAAGCGAGACCGCACCAACTGGCCAGTTCCACAATGGACATTAAGGTAAATGGCCATGATACAATCTGCCTTTTTGACTCTGGGAGCACGGAGAGCTTCATCCACCCCGACACGGTGTGGCGTTGCTCTCTCCCAGTCCTGCCTGCGCAACAGCGGATTTCTATGGCCTCTGAGTCCCAGTCGGCAGACATCGGCGGCTATTGCGTGGTGTCACTCGTAGTAGACGGGACCGTGTACGATCACTTTAAACTTCTGGTCCTGCCTGACCTCTGCGCTGCCGTCCTGCTGGGGTTAGATTTTCAGTGCCACCTTAAAAGTATTACGATGGCGTACGGTGGACCCCTACCCCCACTCACAGTCCGCTGCCAGCAGCTTCCAAACTGCCCGCCGCGCACCAGGTGCAACCTCTCCACACTCAGAGTCCCCCCCCCCCACTGTTTGCTAACCTCACCCCCGACTGTAAGCCCATCGCCACAAAGAGCAGGCGATACAGTGCCGGGGACAGGGTTTTCATTAAAACCGAAGTGGAGCGGCTCCTGAAAGAAGGGATTATTGAGGGCAGCACCAGCCCCTGGCGAGCCCAGGTTGTGGTCGTTAAGACCGGCGAGAAGCAACGCCTGGTCATCGACTACAGCCAGACAATAAATCGCTACACCCTGCTGGACGCCTACCCACTCCCCCGTATAGCTGATATGGTCAACCAGATCGCGCAGTACCGCGTCTTCTCGACCATTGACCTGAAATCAGCGTACCACCAGCTCCCCATCCGCCCTGAGGACCGCCAGTACACTGCCTTTGAGGCAAACGGCCGCCTCTATCACTTCCTTAGGGTTCCCTTTGGCGTCACCAACGGGATCTCCGTCTTCCAAAGGGAGATGGACCGGATGGTAGATCAAAATGCGTTGCAGGCCACTTTCCCATATCTGGACAATGTGACCATCTGCGGCCGTGACTTGCAGGACCATGACGCAAACCTCGAAAAATTCCTCCGCACCGCCCAACTCCTAAACCTGACATATAACAAGGAGAAGTGCATATTCCGCACAAACCACCTCGCCATCCTTGGCTGTGTTGTGGAACACGGAGTCATCGGCCCCGACCCCGACCGGATGCGTCCCCTTATGGAACTTCCACTGCCCCACTGCCTCAAGGCCCTGAAGAGGTGCCTTGGGTTTTTCTCCTATTACGCCCAGTGGGTCCCCTACTATGCGGACAAGGCCCGTCCGCTGATCAAGTCCACCTCTTTTCCCTTGACGGCAGAGGCCCGCTTAGCCTTCCACCGTATCAAGGAGGACATTGCCAAAGCCACCATGCACGCAGTGGACGAATCCATCCCCTTCCAGGTGGAAAGCGACGCGTCTGACTTTGCCCTGGCCGCTACCCTCAATCAGGCGGGGAGACCCGTGGCCTTCTTTTCATGAACCCTCCAAGGCCCGGAGACCAGACACTCCGCTGTTGAGAAGGAGGCCCAGGCGATTGTGGAGGCTGTGCGTCATTGGAGGCACTACCTGGCTGGAAAACGATTTACCCTGCTCACTGACCAGCGTTCAGTTGCTTTTATGTTTAACAACAAGCAGAGGGGCAAAATCAAAAATGACAAGATCTTGAGGTGGAGAATCGAACTTTCCACCTACAACTACGAGATCTTGTACCGGCCCGGGAAGCTAAATGAACCCCCGGATGCGCTATCGCGTGGCACCTGCGCCAGCGCGCAGATCGATAGACTGCGGGCCCTCCACAATTACCTCTGCCACCCGGGGGTCACCAGGTTCTTCCACTTCATCAAGGCCCGCAACCTGCCTTACTCTATTGAGGAGGTCAGGACCATGACCAGGAACTGCCAAGTCTGCGCTGCGTGCAAACCGCACTTTTATAGACCAGACAGGGCCCACCTGATAAAAGCCACTCGCCCCTTCGAGCGCCTGAGCATCGATTTTAAAGGGCCTCTTCCCTCCTCCGACCGCAATGTGTACTTCCTCAATATTATTGATGAGTACTCCCGTTTCCCGTTCGCCTTCCCCTGCCCGGACATGACCAGTGCCACGGTCATTAAATGTCTGAACAACCTCTTCACCCTGTTCGGCTTCCCCAGCTATATCCATAGCGACCGGGGCTCATCGTTTATGAGCGACGAACTCCGTCAGTACCTGCTAACTAGGGGTATTGCCACAAGCAGGACCACCAGTTACAACCCCCGGGGGAACGGACAGGTGGAAAGAGAAAATGCGACAGTTTGGAAGGCCGTCCTGCTAGCCTTAAAGTCTAGGGGCCTTCCAACCTCCCGCTGGCAGGATGTGCTCCCCGATGCGCTCCACTCTATTCGGTCACTGCTCTGCACTGCCACTAACGCCACCCCTCATGAGAAAATGTTTGTCTTCCCAAGGAAGTCCACATCGGGGACATCGCTACCGCCATGGCTGACGTCCCCAGGGCCGGTCCTACTGAGAAGACACGTGAGGACCCATAAAACGGACCCCCTGGTCGAGAGGGTCGACCTCCTCCACGCCAACCCCCAGTATGCTTACATCGCATACCCGGACGGGCGGGAGGACACAGTCTCCATAAGAGACCTTGCACCCTCGGGTGCCGCAGTAACCCACTACCCACTACCACCCCCCCCCACGATCCGATATCCAGCCCCAGCAGACGGCAGGCCTGGGCCCCGCGACCCGCTCGACATCTACGAGGACGACACGCCTGTGCCACAGCCTACGCTGGACTCGACGCCGGAAGCTTCACTACCCCTGCCGTCGCCACGCCGATCACAGCGGCAGACAAGACCTCCGGAGAGACTCCAATACACTAACTTTTAATACACTTCACCCCGCCGGACTCAATTTTAAACAAGGGGTGAATGTGGTAAACCACTGTTTGTATTCCTGTTTGTCCTGTTTGTATTCCACTGTGTACATGCCTGGACATGCCTCGGCTGACTCCTCCCACAGGTCCTAGTATAAAGGTGACTGCTCCCCAGCCCTTTGTACCCTGGACCGGTCGACCACGCGAGGCAGACCTCCATTCTGTTGTTAATAAAAGCCTTTAGTTACTCTTCTAACTCTCAGTCTTTTATGAGTAATTGATAGCGCATCAGGGATATTCATGGTGTCTCCTCCTCCCCTTAGTTGTTTAATGGTCCACCACCATTCACGACTAGATGTGGCAGGACTGCAGAGCTTTGATCTGATCCGTTGATTGTGGGATTGCTTAGCCATGTCTATAGCATGCTGCTTCCACTTTTTAGCATGCATGTAGTTCTGTGTTGCAGCTTCCCCAGGTTGGCATCTCATTTTTAGGTACGCCTGGTGCTGCTCCTGGCACGCTCGTCTACACTCGTTATTGAACCAGGGTTGGTCCCCTGGCTTGATGGTAACGGTAGAGTGAGGGATACGCCGGGCCATGAGTTTACAGATTGTGGTGGAATACAATTCTGCTGCTGCTGATGGCCCACAGCGCCTCATGGATGCCCAGTTTTTAGCTGCTAGATCTGTTCTGAATCTATCCCATTTAGCACGGTGGTAGTGCTACACAACACGATGGAGGGTGTCCTCAGTGTGAAGATGGGACTTGGTCTCCACAATGACTGTGCGGTGGTCACTGCTACCAATGCTGTCATGTAAGGGGCTGCTCTTTCAAAACTGAGATGAGGAGGAACTACTTCCCTCAGAGGGTGGTAGGTCCATGGAATATGCTGCCCCAAAAAGCTGTCGAAGCTACATTATTACATAAATTTAAAACAGAAATATACAGTTTCCTAGTAGAAAAGGGAATTAAGGGTTACGGGGAGCGGGCAGGAATTTGGACATGAGTCTAGGTTCGGATAGGTCATGGCCCTGTGGGTAGCGGAGCGGGCCCAGGGGCCGTGTAGCCTGACCCTGCTCCTGTTTTCGTGTGTCTAATGCTGTTAGATTCAGGAGATAGTCCTGTCATAGTGGATTGGCGGTTAGGATCAGATCAGCCATGATCTTATTGAATGGCGGAGCAGGCTCGAGGGGCCAATTGGCCTACTCCTGCTCCTATTTCTTATGTTCTTATGTTCTTATGGACAGATGCATCTGCGACAGGTAGATTGGTGAGGACGAGATCAAGTAGGTTTTTCCCTCGTGCTGGTTCTCTCACCACCTGTTGCAGGCCCAGACTGGCAGCTATATCCTTCAGGACTCTGCCAGCTCACTCAGTGTGGTGATACCGAGCCACTCTTGGTGATGGACATTGAAGTCCCCAACCCAGAGGACATTCTGTGCCCTTGCTACCCTCAGTGCTTCTTCCAAGTGGTGTTCAACATGGAGGAGTACTGATTCATCAGCTGAGGGAGGGTGGTAGGTGGTAATCAGCAGGAGGTTTCCTTGCCCATGCTTGACCTGAAGCCATGAGACTTCATGGGGTCCAGAGACTGTTGAGGACTCCCAGGGCCACTCCTTCCTGACTGTATACCGCTGTACCGCCACCTCTGGTGGGTCTGTCCTGCCGGTGGGACAGGACATAACCTGGAATGGTGATGGAGGAGTCTGGGATATTGGCTGAAAGGTCTGATTCTGTGAGTATGTCAGGATGTTGCTTGACTAGTCTGTGGGACAGCTCTTCCAATTCCGACACAACTCCCCAGGTGTTATAATGAGCAGGACTTTGCAGGGTCAACTGGGCTGTCTGTGCCTTGGTCGTGTCCGAAGCTGGTGCCAAGACCGATGCCGTTTGGTCTGTCCATTTTTATTCTCATTATTGTTTCTCGTAGACATTTGTTACAACTGAATGGCTTTCTAGGCCATTTCAGAGGGCAGTTAAGAGTCAACCACATTGCTGTGGGTCTGGAGTAACATACCGGCCAGACCGGGTAAGGGCGGCAGATTTCCTTCGCTAAAGGACATTAGTGAACCAGATGGGCTTTTCCGACAATCTGGTATTTTCATGGGCCCTGATGGGCCTTCAATAACCACAAAACTAGAAGTTATAGACTTTAACAAGTTGGCTTTTAATCACTAAGATCAGAGCTAACATCTCAACACGCCGACTGGTTCTCAGGAATGAGTCATACAGATCCTGGGATGTTTATGTAAGAGAAGTCAGGGGCAGAGCCAAGAGCCAAGACCTGGAACCTCCCAGGTTAGTCGGGAAAGAGGAAGTGAAACTATACACAGTGGGGGAGGGTAATATACATGAGTGCAAAACGAATACAGGATCAAGACAAACAGATTTCATTACAACTACGAGATGGAGGACCAACATTATTGGGACGTGAATGGATCCGAAGACTACAATTGGATTGGCATTCCATTCTGGCACTAACTGTGACTGACAAAAAAGATGATGACGTCGCACCTGGATGTCTGTCACAAATTCTATCTAATGCGGAAGAGGTGTTCCAACAAGGACTTGGGACTCTAAAAGGAGTAAAGGCAACCATAAAGATTGAGGATAACGCAACCCCAAAATTTTTCAAGGCCATACGCGATACGCCCAGCTGTGGAAGCTGAACTGGAGAGTCTGGAGCGTTCGGGGGTGCTGTCTAAGGTGGACTGGAGCGAATGGGCCACACCCATCGTTCCTGTAATGAAGACAGCATTGAGCAGCACGCCTGGGGAGCCAAGGAAGGTTCGCATCTGTGGGGACTTCAAGGTGACTGTGAACCCAGTCCTGCACACAGTACAGTATCTGCTTCCGTGGATAGAAGATGTTTTCGCCTCACTATCTGGAGGGAAACGTTTTACAAAGATTGACCTGGCTCAAGCGTATCTACAAATGGAGGTGGAAGAAGCATCTAGGAAATACCTCACGATAAACACTCACAAAGGCCTTTACCAGTACAATCGACTGGTATTTGGGGTAGCACCGGCCCCGGCTATATGGCAGAGGGCAATGGAACAAGTCCTGCAGGGGATCCCGGGGACCCAGTGTTATTTGGACGACATCCTGGTTACGGGCGAAAATGACAATGAACACCTTGCCAACCTGGAACAGGTGCTCACGAGGTTGCAGGAATATGGGCTACGAGCCAACCGTCCCAAATGCGAGTTCTTCAGGAGACAAATCTCGTATTGTGGCCACATGATTGATGAGGAAGGGATGCATAAGTCGCCGGACAAGATTGAGGCTGTAGTCAAGGCTCCAGCACCAGAAAATGTGTCGCAACTGAGGTCATTCCTCGGGTTGATGAACTATTACCATAAGTTCTTGCCAAATTTATCTACAATTCTGCACCCACTGAATGCCCTCCTTCAAACTGGTGTAACATGGAAATGGAGTGATGAGTGTAAGCAAGCCTTTCAGGACTGTAAATGCCAAATCACTTCAAAAGAAGTATTGGCCCACTACAACCCAACACTACCGATTCGGTTGGCATGTGATGCGTCACCTTACGGCATTGGAGCGGTGCTGTCACACAAATTCTGTGACGGTTCAGAGAGGCCAATAGCCTTTGCATCGCGCTCGCTAACCTCAGCCGAGCGTAACTATGCCCAGATTGACAGGGAGGCCCTCAGCCTGGTGTGGGGGGTGGAGACGTTCAATCACTATCTGCACGGGCAGAAATTCACCCTGCTGACTGATCATCAACCCCTGGTCTCAATTTTTAATCCAAAGAAGGGCGTTCCGGTGATGACGGCACAACGGCTGCAAAGATGGTCACTTTTTCTAGGGGCACATCAGTATGACATAGAGTACAAAGGTACAAAACAACATGGAAATGCTGATGGGCTGTCGCGCCTATCGTTGCCTACGGCGGAAGAAGCAGCTGCAGTGGACCCTGTGGAGATATTCCATGCGACCATAGTCGAATGTTTGCCTGTTACAAACGCAAGTATTGAGAAGGAAACCCGAAATGACCCAACACTCTCTCGGGTCTATGATTTGACGGTGAAGGGATGGCCAGCATATGGCGACTCACTGTTGCCAGCATTCTCGCCAAGGAGGGAACAGCTGTCAGTGTGCCGGGGAACCTTGATGTGTGGATCCCGAGTGGTAATTCCACCCAAGTTGAGAGATAGAGTGCTCAATGAGCTTCACGAGGGTCATCTGGGAGGGGTAAAAATGAAAAGCCTAGCCAGGGCGTTTGTGTGGTGGCCGGGAATCGATAAAGAAATCGAGGATATGACCAAGAGATGCACAGGATGCCAGAAGGTCCAAAACGCTCCACCACAGGCCCCGCTACATCCATGGGAGTAGCCCTCATCTCCATGGCAACGGGTACACATTGATTTCGCTGGTCCATTTATGGACTCAATGTTTCTAATCGCTGTTGACGCCCATTCGAAATGGCCAGAGGTCATTAAAATGTCCTCCACCACCACAGAGAAAACTATTGCAGTCCTAAGGACCATCTTCGCCAGGAATGTTTTGCCAGAACAGATCTGTTCCGACAATGGCCGACAGTTTGTGTCTGAGGATTTCCAGAGGTTCCTGAAGAATAATGGGGTGAAACATTACACATCTGCCCCATATCATCCAGCCACAAATGGATTGGCTGAGAGGTTTGTTTTACGACATACCACTGTAACACAAGGTGGATAACTTCCTGTTTTCTTACCGGAATGCGACACATGCAGTAACCAACCAAACTCCAGCCGTACTGTTTTTCAACCGGAGACTAAGATGTCGCTTGGATTTGCTCAAACCAAACATAAGACGAGATGTTGAGGATAAGCAGTTCCAGCACATAAATGAGAAGCCAACCAGGAGCTTCAAGATAGGGCAACCAGTCTTGGCCCGTGACTACCGAACAGAAAAATGGCAGCCAGGCACGATATGCACACAGCAGGGACCACTAATGTACACAGTGGACGTTGGAGAGAGCATCCTGAGATGCCATGCTCACCAGATTCCAGAGTCACAGGAACAAGCCAAACCTGTACCACAAGCATGTGTACCTGGTAATGAGCCCGAAGTACAGATTGTGTCTACCTCAGAAGCCGGGGTATTGGAAGCTGACGAACCAACCAATGACAATGAGCCAGAATTGACTCCACCGCCAGAACAGGATACTCGAGAAAGGCGCTATCCAGTCCGGATCAGGAAGCCTCCTCAAAGACTGAACTTATAAATGACAATTTCAGTTGATGTATATATTACTGAGAAAATTGTAATTGTAATTAGTTATTATTTAGTTGTTAAATGAATGTTATGTACTGTTTATCTAAAAGGGGAGGAATTGTTGTGTATGTACCTTTAAGGGAATAACTGGTCTTAGGCTGCAGTACCGGCAGTGACCACCCTTGTATAAATGGCCCTAGCAAGCTTCTGTAGTTTCAGTTTCAAGCTGCCTCTTGTTCAGTAAAGGACCTGTTAAACTGTTCTCCCGAAGTCTGTGTATTATTGAGGAGCGGACTTTACAGGGGATAGAGGGAGAGGGAGAGCGAGAGCAAGGGGGGTGAGAGAGAGAGGGGGAGAGACAGAGAGGGGGAGAGAGAGAGAGTGACAGAGAGAGAGTGGGAGGGGGGGTTAGAGAGAGAATGAGTGAGAGAGAGGGGAGAGAGAGAGTGAGGGGAGAGAGAGAGAGAGAAGGGGAGGGAGAGGGGGAGAGAAAGGGGGCTCTGTGTTCAGTGCGGGCCCTGTGTTCAGTGCGGGCCCTGTGTTCAGTGCGGGCTCTGTGTTCAGTGCGGGCCCTGTGTTCAGTGCGGGCCCTGTGTTCAGTGCGGACCCTGTTTTCAGTGCGGGCCCTGTGCTCAGTGCGGGCCCTGTGTTCCGTGAGTGCCCTGTGTTCAGTGCGGGCCCTCTGTTCAGTGTGGGCCCTCTGTTCAGTGTGGGCCCTCTGTTCACTGCGGGCCCTGTGTTCAGTGAGTGCCCCGTGTTCAGTGAGTGCCCTGTGTTCAGTGAGTGCCCTGTGTTCAGTGAGTGCCCTGTGTTCAGTTCGGGCCCTGTGTTCAGTGCGGGCCCTGTGTTCAGTCTAGGCCCTGTGTTCAGTGAGGGCCCTGTTATCGGTGAGGGCCTTGTGTTCAGTGCGGGCCCTGTGTTCAGTGCGGGCCCTGGGTTCAGTGCAGGCCCTGTGTTCACTGCGGGCCCTGTGTTCACTGCGGGCCCTGTGTTCAGTGCAGGCCCTGTGTTCAGTGCGGGCCCTGTGTTCAGTGCGGGCCCTGTGTTCAGTGCGATCCCTGTGTTCAGTGCGGGCCCTCTGTTCAGCACTGGCCCTGTGTTCAGCGCTGGCCCTGTGTTCAATGCGGGCCCTGTGTTCATTGCGGGCCCTGTGTTCAGTGCGGGCCCTGTTTTCAGTGCGTGCCCTGTGTTCAGTGCGGGCCCTGTGTTCAGTGCGGGCCCTGTGCTCAGTGCGGGCCCTTTGTTCAGTGTGGGCCCTGTGTTCAGTGCGGGCCCTGCGCTCAGTCTAGGCCCTGTGTTCAGTGCGGGCCCGGTTTTCAGTGCGGGCTCGGTGTTCCGTGTTGGCCCAGTGTTCACTGCGGGCCCAGTGTTCAGTACGGACCTTGTGTTCAGTGCGAGCTCTGTGTTCAGTGAGGGCCCTGTGTTCAGTGCGGGCCATGTGTTCAGTGGGGGCCCTGTGTTCACTGCGGGCCCTGTGTTCAGTACGGCCCCTGTGTTCAGTGCGGGTCCTGTGTTCAGTGCGGGTCCTGTGTTCAGTGCGGGACCTGTGTTCACTGCGGGCCCTGTGTTCAGTACGGGCCCTGTCTTCAGTGCAGGCCCTGTCTTCAGTGCGGGCCCTGTGATCAGTGCGGTCCCTGTGTTCAGTGTGGGCCCTGTGTTCAGTGCGGGCCTTGTGTTCATTACGGCCCCTTTGTTCAGTGCAGGCCTTGTGTTCAGTGCAGGCCTTGTGTTCAGTGCGAGCTCTGTGTTCAGTGAGTGCCCTTTGTTCAGTGCAGGCCCTGTGTTCAGTGGGGGCCCTGTGTTCAGTGCGGGCCCTGTGTTCAGTGCAGGCCCTGTGTTCAGTGCCGGCCTTGTGTTCTGTGTGAGCCCTGTGTTCAGTGCCGACCCGAAACGTTGACTCTATAATTTCTCTCCAAGGATGTTGCCTGGCCTGCTCAGTTTTTCCATCCTTTTCTGTTGTTATTTCGCATTTCCAGCATCTGCAGTATTTTGCTATTGAGAATGTAACTGAGTTGCCTTGGGACGTTTTAGTACGTGAACGTTGCTCTATTGTTGTTGAGAGGTGACTATTGAAGAGCCTGAGGCAGGTATCGGGGGATAGGACACAATCTGAGTGGTGAACTGCGCCCTGCCTCATTCTTCAAACGCACAGCACTAACTGGAGTGAGAAACAATCCAATGCAGGTGGCTCCATAGCTCAGGGGTTAGAGCACTGGTCTTGTAAACTCAGGGGGCGTGAGTTCAAATCTCCCTGGTGCCTGTGCAAATTTGTTAATTCGCAGCATGTTTACTTTTACGTATGAAACAGCTCCGAGACCAACACCAGAACAGGCTCTCTCTCCCTTCCCAATCTCCACCTCTCCCTCTCCTTCCATTCAATTCCCCTGTACTCCCCCTTTTTGCCTGTTTCTCTCTTCCTTACTGTTAAGTCTGTGTGTCCCAGTTATGCTTATTATAAATCACTGGACACAGACCACAAGAATAACTTTAACAGGTCTTTACTATTCGGAGGTCAGTGCTGAACTGCCCAGCAAATCCCTACACAACGTTTATATACCGGTGTGGTCACCACCGGTACTACAGTATACAGCAGCCAAGAGAAAGTAGTACATCTCTTAAGGTAGTTCTCTTAAGGTGGAACAGGTTACAAACACCGCAATCCTCCCTTTTTAGCTTAACAGTTATATCCCCATTTAACATAACATAATAACATATAGATATATATCTATACAACTTCATGCAAAACAGTTCAAAGATTCAGTCTCTGAGGGGGCCTCCTGATTCATGTTGGATAACGCCTTTCAGGGGTCTCTGATTCTCGTTGCTGGCGTGACTCATCTAGTTGATCTCTTATGGATTGGACATCATCCTCAGGTACATTCACTTCTGAGGTCGATGCTTCAGGTTCACTAACTTCTTCCACGGTTGTCACTGCCGTAACCCTGGGTTCGACCCTTGTTCTCGATTCTACCAGTTGGTCAGCATGACGCCGTATTACATTTTCACCAATATCTACCGTGTACATCAGGGGTCCTTGTCTGGCCCGAATTGTTCCAGATTGCCATTTCTCGTTTTTATAGTCCCGGGCTAACACTGGTTGTCCTATTTCGAAACTCCGAGTGGTCTTGTTATTTATATGCTGGAACTGTTTGTTTTCAACTTCCCTCCGCATATTTGGTTTTAACAAGTCCAACCTGGACCGCAACCTCCTGTTATAGAACATCATGGCAGGACTTTGGTTTGTCACTGCATGAGTGGCGTTTCGATATGCCAGTAGGAATTTGTCCACCTTGTGTTGTAGTGGAATCTGATCTTCGCTCATGGCCTTTATTGCTTTTTTGAACGTTTGTACAAATCTCTCGGCCAACCCGTTTGTAGCCGGATGATATGGGGCAGAGGTATAATGTTTCACCCCATTCTTCTTCATGAATTTCTGGAATTCTTCTGACACGAACTGCGGTCCGTTGTCTGAACATATTTGTTCTGGCAATCCATTTCTTGCAAATATCGTTCTTAGCACCGCGATCGTCTTTTCCGAGGTAGTGGTAGTCATCTTAATCACTTCTGGCCATTTAGAATGTGCGTCCACCGCAATTAAAAACATGGAGTCCATGAAAGGACCAGCAAAGTCAATATGTACACGTTGCCATGGGGTTGAAGGCCATTCCCATGGATGCAGCGGTGCAATCGGAGGTGCATTTTGCGCTTTTTGGCACCCTGAGCAGCTTTTCGTCAGATCCTCTATCTGTTGGTCGATACCCGGCCACCACACATAAGCCCTAGCAAGGCTTTACATCTTGACTCCCTCCAGATGACCTTCATGCAGTTCCTTTAGAACTCTCTCTCTTAACTTAGGAGGAATAATCACCCTTGTTCCATACATCAATGTTCCTTGACAGACGGACAGCTGTTCTTGTCTTGCTGAGAATGCCGGTAACAGTGGATCACCATGTGCTGGCCATCCCTTCACTGTCACTTCGTAGACCCGGGACAGTGTCGGGTCATTCCTGGTTTCTCTTTCAATACTTGCATTGGTGACTGGTAAACATTCGATGATGGTCGAGTGAAATAACTCAACAGGGTCAACCGTTGGTGCCTCCTCCTCTGTAGGTAGTGGCAGGCACGACAGCCCATCAGCATTACAATGCAGCTTTGTACCTTTGAATTCGATCTGATATTGATGTGCCCCTAGGAAAAGGGACCATCTCTGGAGTCTCTGTGCTGTCATCACCGAAACACCCTTCTTAGGGTTAAAAATGGATACCAACGGCTGGTGGTCTGTCAGAAGCGTAAACTTTTGGCCCTGCAGGTAATGATTAAACTTCTTTACTCCCCACACAAGGCTGAGAGCCTCCCTATCTATCTGAGCATAGTTGCGCTCAGCGGAGGTCAATGATCTGGATGCGAACGCAACTGGCCTCTCCAGGCCATTTGGCAACTTGTGTGAGAGTACTGCCCCAATACCATATGGAGAAGCATCACAAGCCAAACGAATAGGCAGCGTTGGGTTGAAGTGAGCCAACACTTGCTCTGAGGTGATTGTTAAGTCTGTGTGTTATAGTGAGAATTACTACACAGACCACAAGTGTAAATTCAACAGGTCTTTACTGGTTGGAGGTCGGACTATACTGAATACAATATTATTACACTGTGCTTATATACCGGTGTGGTCACCACCGGTATTACGTATACAGCAGCCAAAGAAAGTAGTACCTTTCTTAAGGTGGACCAGGCTTAAGTTCTCTTAAGGTGTAACAGGTTACATACACCACAGTGATCAATGCCTTGCTTTTGCGAAAGGCCCTCTTACAGTCCTCGCTCCACTTCCATGGTACTCCCTTCTGCAAAAGAGCGTTCAGCGGGTGCAGCACCGTGGATAAATTTGGCAGAAACTTATGGTAATAGTTAATCAACCCTAGGAACGACCTCAACTGGGATACATTATCCGGAGCGGGAGCCTTCACAACAGCTTCGATCTTGTCAGGAGAATTATGAAGCCCCTCCTGGTCAATGACATGACCACAGTACGAGATCCGCTTCTGAAAGAATTCACATTTCTGGCGATTAACTCGAAGTCCATATTCTTTCAATCTGGTGAGCATCAGTTCCAAATTTGCAAGGTGTTCCTCGTCATCATCTCCTGTAATCAGAATATCGTCCAGTTAACATTGTGTGCCTGGAATTCCCTGTAATACCTGCTCCATGGCCCTCTGCCAAATTGCTGGAGCTGATGCCACTCCAAAAACCAGTCTATTATACCGGTACAAGCCTCTATGTGTGTTGATCGTGAGATACTGGCGTGACTCTTCCTCAACTTCCATCTGTAAGTACACCTGCGCCAGGTCTATCTTGCTGAAGTGTTTCCCGCCAGACAACGAAGCGAAGATATCCTCAATCCGCGGAAGCGGATACTGCACCGTGTGAAGCACCGGATTAACAGTGATCTTGAAATCTCCACAGATGCGAACCTTCCCCGGTTCCCCCGGCTTGTTGCTCGATGAACGCTTCATGACGGGGACAATGGGCGTGGCCCACTCACTCCAGTCTACCTTAGACAGTACTCCTGAACATTCTAGCCCTTCCAGCTCAGCTTCCACAGCAGGTCATATCGCATAAGGTACCGGTCTGGCTTTAAAAAAGTTCGGGTTTGCATGTTCTTCAACCTTGATGTTTGCCGTAATTCCTCTCAGTGTTCCAAGTCCCTGTTGGAACACCTCTTTAGCGTCGTCCAATATTCTGGACAATCGTTTAGGTTTGACATCTTTTGTACCGGAATCTACCGTTATTGCTTTTAAGGAATGCCAGTCCATATTTATTTTCCTAATCCACTCCCGTCCCAGTAGTGGTGGACCTCCCTCAGGTAGCACATATAAGTCCATTCCTCGGCTTTCTTTGCCCTTGTGGACCACCTTTACCTCTATCTTCCCGATGGGGTATACTCTTCGCCCCGTGTATGTTTTCAATACAATCTCCGTATCCCGTAGGGGAATATGTGGGAATAACCTTTTGTAATCTTGCTTATTCATGACCGTCAATGCCGATCCAGTGTCCAATTCCATCTTCACTTGGACTCCTGCTATCTGAAGTGTGACCCAGATTGTTTGGAGGTCTGCTTCATTACCAACATTGTGTACTCTTAGACTACCCAGTTCATTACTGCTGGAGTCTGAATTTGACTTCTGTTCATTCGAACTGTTCTCTGTCACCTTGTGTACCTTTCTGTACTTTTCCTGTGGTGACTTTTTGTTGCTGGTCTTCTTTCCTGACCGGCATACTTTAGCTATGTGACCAAGCCTGCCACATTTTCTGCATTCCTGATTTTTGAACCAGCACTGGTTCTGATCGTGCGTTGTCTTTCCACAACGATAACATTTTACTGTACCCAAGACCATTTGATTGGTGCTGAGTTCCGGTGACCGTAGCTGCATTTCCGCAGTGCCTCTCGCTGTGGCTTCATGCGATGCTGCAATAGTGACAGCTTTATCAAGCGTAAGATCATTCTCCTCAAGCAGTCGCTTTTGTGTTCCTTCTTTTAACAATCCACACACAAATTTATCTCTCAGCGCATGTGCTAGTCCTGTTCCAAACTGACAGTACTTTGATAGCTTACGCAGTTCAATTAAAAATTCAGCGTTGCTTTCGTCTTTCAGCTGCGTTCTTCTGTAAAATTTAAATCGTTCCGCTATCACCAGCGGCGTGGGGTTTAAATGATTTTTCAGGACAGTAACAATATTCGCGAAAGTCTGATCCGCCGGTTTATCTGGTGATAGAAGGTGCTTCAATAGCCCGTATGTCTTTGCACCCATTGAGCATAATAAGGTTAGTGCTTTCTCATCATCTGGTACCTTATTTGCTTTACAATAAACATCCATGCGTTCTACATACGTGGTCCAATCTTCGATATCGCTATCAAAGGTATTAATGTTCCCATGTTTAGGCATCCTTGCAAGATTTTAAATTTTTCTTTTTCTCAAAATGGCGGCTTCCCGCGCTTGTCTTCTTCCCCCGCCTACTAAAATGGCGGCTTCCCGCGCTTGGCGGTCTTTCCCGCGCTCGTCTTCTTCCCCCGCCGACTACAATGGTGTATTCCCGCGTTTGCCTTCTTCCCCCGCTGGCTGCAATGGCGGTTGCCGTGCTGCTGCCGTTCTCGCCTCCCCAGCGGTTCTCAATTCGCCGACGCTGCTTTACTCCCCCGCGGTTCCCGTGGGCATTCACGCTTCCCCTGCTGTTGCGCCTCTCAGCCCCGCATGCAGCCCGGTCCTTTACACTGGCTGCGTTCGAGTTCTCCGCGGCTCTCGTGCCTTAAGCTGCCCCAGTCGCTGCGCCCGTCGGCCTCGATTGCAGCCCGGCCCTTTTCACCGGCCGTGGTCGAGTTCTCCGCCCTTTTTCCTCCGTTTTCCCTCCCCCACTCCACAGTCAACGCGGCCGACTTTCTGCTCGTGGTGCTGATCGGCTTACCCACCACCGTGGTAGAAGGGATAATCACTGCCTGTCGCTGATGGAGGGCTTCGTGGTCAGAATTTTTCTTTTTAACCCGGGTTCTCGATGCCTCCCGTGCGATGGTGCTCAGCAGGATGATGAGGGCGGATGCCCCTTCTCGACGCCCGTTCTGAGGACGAAGCTGCCTTGGATGTAAAACTGCCGCAGGGTAAGATCGGACTCGTCGCCACTGTTAAGTCTGTGTGTCCCAGTTATGCTTATTATAAATCACTGGACACAGACCACAAGAATAACTTTTAACAGGTCTTTACTATTCGGAGGTCAGGGCTGAACTGCCCAGCAAATCCCTACACAATGTTTATATACCGGTGTGGTCACCACCGGTATTACAGTATACAGCAGCCAAGAGAAAGTAGTACATCTCTTAAGGTAGTTCTCTTATGGTGGAACAGGTTACATACACCACACTTACCGCTCTCTCTCTCCCCTTCACCCTCTCTCTACACATCCCCCTCGGAATATTCCCCCTCTCTCACCTTCACCCCCTCTCTCTACCATTTCACCACGTCCCTTTCTCCTGCTCTTTCCCCTTTCCTCTCTCTTTCCCCCTCTCACTCTGTCCTTTCCTCTTGGGGAGAGTAGAAGGAGGATGGGGAGAGAAGAGGCGAAAGGGAGAGAGAGGGTGTAGGGGAGAGATAGTGTTGGTGTAGTGGAGAGAGTGAAGGAGATAGAGAGAGGGGAAGGAGAGAGTGTGTGGGTGAAGGGGAGATAGAGGGGAAGTGGAGAGATGGAAGGAGAGAAGCGGAATGGGACAGAGAGAGGTAGAAACACAGAAAATAGGAGCAGGAGTAGGCCTTTCGGCCCCTCGAGCCTGCTCCGCCATTCAATGAGATCATGGCTGATCTCCCAACTCAGTACCCAGTCCCTGCTTTCTCCCCAGATCCCTTTAGCCTTAAGAAATATATCTAACTCCTTCTTGAATATAGTTAATGAATTGGCCTCAACTGCCTTCTGTGGTAGAGAATTCCACAGGTTCACCACTCTCTGGGTGAAGAAATTCCTCCGCATCTCAGCCGTAAATGGCTTACCCCTTATCTTTAGACTGTGACCCCTGGTTCTGGACTCCCCCACCATCAGGAACATCCTTCCTGCATCTAGTCTTTCTAGTCCTGTTAGAAATTTATAATTTCAATGAGGTCCACCTCTCATTCTTCTAAACTCCAGCAAGTATAAGCCCAATCGACCCAATCTCTCCTTATACGTCATTCCTGCCATCCCAGGTATCAGTCTGGTAAATCTTCGCTGCACTCACTCCATGGCAAGAACATCCTTCCTCAGATAAGGCGACCAAAACTGCACACAATGCTCAAGGTGTGGTCTCACCAAGGCCCTGTACAACTGTAGCAAGACATCTTTGCTCCTGTACTCGAACCCTCTCACTACGAAGGCCAACATACCATTTGCCTTCTTAACCGCCTGCTGCACCTGCATGCTTACCTTCAGAGACTGGTGCACAAGGACACCCAGATCTCGTTGCACTTCCCCTTCTCCCAATCGATTGCCGTTCAGATAATAATCTGCCTTCCTGTTTTTACCACCGTAGTGGATAACCTCACATTTATCCACATTATACTGCATCTGCCATGCATCTGCCCAATCACCCAACCTGTCCAAATCATACTGGAGTTTCTCGGCATCCTCCTCAAAGCACACACGCCCACCTAGCTTTGTGTCATCTGCAAACTTGGAGATATTACATCTAGTTCCCTCGTCTAGATCATTAATATATATTGTGATTAGCTGGGTTCCTAGGACTGATCCCTGCGGTACCCCACTTGTCACTGCCTGCCACTCGGAAAACGACCCGTTTATTCCAACTCTTTGCTTTCTGTCTGCCAACCAATTCTCTATCCAAGTCAGTACTTTGCCCCAATCCCATGTGCCTTACATTTACATGCTAATCTCTTATGCGGGACCTTATCGAAAGCCTTCTGAAAGTCCAAATACACCACATCCACTGGTTCTCCCTTATCTATTCTACCAGTTACATCCTCAAATAATTCCAGTATATTAGTCAAGATTAGTCAAGCATGATTTACCTTTTGTAAATCCATGTTGACTTTGTCCGATCCTGTCACTGTTTTCCAAGTGCTATTCAATTACATCTTTTATAATGGACTCTAGCATTTTCCCCACTACCTCTACAAATTTAGCTTCTGTTTCTAAACTCACTGTTAATTCACAGCATGTTTACTTTTAAGTATGAAACAGCTCCGAGCCCAACCCGAGAACAGGCTCTCTCTCCCTTCCCCACCTCCACCTCCCCCTCTCCTTCTGTTCAATTCCCCTGAACTCACACTCTTTGCCTCTCTCTCCTCCTTACCCCTCTCTCTCTCTCCCCTTCACCCTCTCTCTACACATCCCTCTTCACTCTCTCTCTCCCTCCGCCTCTCTCTCACCTTCCCCACCTCCCCTTCCCCTCCTCTCTCTACACTTTCCCCGCTCTCTCACCACTTCCCTTCCTCCTACTCTCTCCCCTTTCCTCTCTCTTTCCCCCTCTCACTCTGTCCTTTCCTCTTGGGGAGAGTAGAAGGAGGGAGAGAGAAAAGGGAAGGGGAGAGAGTGTGGGTGAAGTGGAGAGAGGGAAGGAGATAGAGGGAGGGGAAGGGGAGAGAGTGTGGGTGAAGTGGAGAGAGGGAAGGAGATAGAGGGAGTGGAAGGGGAGAGAGTGTGGGTGAAGTGGAGAGAGGGAAGGAGATAGAGGGAGGGGAAGGGGAGAGAGTGTGGGTGAAGTGGAGAGGGAAGGCAATAGAGGGAGAGTAAGTGAAGAGATGGAAGGAGAGAGGCGGAATGGGAGAGAGAGTTAAGCAGAGAGACAGAGTGAAAAGAAGAGAGAGGGAGAAGAGAGGAGGGAGGGAGAGCGAGGGGAAGGGGAGAGAGAGAGAAAGTGAGAGAGCGAGTGCAAGTCAGAGAGAGGGAGAGAGAAAGTAAGAGAGAGAAAAAGAGAAAGTGAGAGAGAGAATGTGAGAGAGAAAGTGAGAGTGTTAAAGAAAGAGAGAGAAACTCAGAGAAGGAGAGAGAGAGAGAGAAAGAGAGAGTGAAAGTGAGAGAGTGTAAAAAGAGCAAGAGAGAAAGAGAGAGACAGTGAGAGAGAGTGAGAAAGGGAGAGAGAGAAAGTGATAGAGAATGTGATAGAGAAAGTAAGAGTAATAAAGCAAGAGAGATAGAATGTGAGTGAGAGAGAAAGTGTGCGAGAGAGAGAATGAGAAAGTGAGAGCAAGAGAGATAGAGAGAAAGGGATGGAGGGAGAGAAAATGAGAGAGATAGAAAGTGAGAGAGTGAAAGAGAGAGAAAGAGAGAGGAGGTAGCGAAAGTGAGAGAGATAAATTGAGTGGGAGAGAAAGTGAGAGAGAGAAAGTGAGAGAGAAAAAGATAGAGAGAAAGTGAGAGAGAGAAAATGAGAGAGAGAAACAGAGAGAGAGAGAGAGAAAGAGAGTGTGAGAGCGAAAAAGAGAGAGAAAGTGAGAGAGGGAGAGCAAGTGAGAGAACAGTTGAGATAGTCAACGCGAGAGAGAGAAAGTGAGAGAGAAAGTGAGAGAGAGATAGAGAAAGTGAGGTAGAGAAAAATTGAGAGAAACTGAGAGAAAGAGAGAGAGAAAGTGACAGAGAAATTGAGAGAGAGAAAGAGAGAGGAGAGAGAGAAACTGAGAGAGAGTGAGAGAGAGAACAAGTGAGAGAGAGAGAGGTAAAATGAGAGTGAGAAACAGAGAGAAAGTGAGAGACACAGAGAAAAAGAGAAAGAGGTAGAAAGGGAGTGACAGAGAGTGACAGAAAGATAGAGAGAAAGATAGAGAGAGAGTGGTAGAGACACAAAGAGGGAGAAATATAGAAAGAAGGAGGCAGAGAGACTGAGAGAGAGATAGAGTGTAACTGAGTTGCCTTGGGACGTTTTAGCATGGGAAAGTTGCTCTATTGTAGTAGTGAGGTGACTATTGAAGAGCCTGAGGCAGGTATCGGGGGATGAGACACAATCTGAGTGGTGAACTGCGCCCTGCCTCATTCTTCAAACACACGGCACTATTCAATTCAATTCAATTCAAATCGCTTTATTGGCATGATGACAAGGTACATCTTATGTTGCCAAAGCATCGAAAAAGATTCATGGTTGAACACATAAACACTGATCTATCCATACAGTGTATAAACAGATACATCCCTGAGTGTATAAATATACATTCATATAATTTGTATATACTCTTTTCTTATATTTAGTGGTTGTCCCTCTGTTTATGGCAAGCTGTAAAATAGTGTGCCGCTAAGGTTACACAATTTCTCTCTTCCCCTAGTAGGTATGGGAGTTTTTGGTCGTCATTCAAATTTCTGAATTCCGGGCATATTTTTGTGAATTTTGGGTAGAAATTCTCCCTTATGCCCTGATATTTTCTACAAGCTGTGAGGAAGTGCATCTCTGTCTCCACCACACCCTGTCTGCAATGAGAACATATCCTGTCCTCTCTTGGTAGCCGGGTCTGCCTGTGTCTACCTTTTTCGATCGCCAGGCTATGTTCACTAAGTCTGTGCATTGTCAAGGTTTTTCTCAGTTTGCTATCCTTTACCATGGTCAGGTAATCAGCCATGTTGTGTTGCACTAACTGGAATGAGAAACAATCCTGCATCGGTGGGTTCTTAGCTCAGGGGTTAGGGCACTGGTCTTGTATACCAGGGGTCGTGCGTTCAAATTTCACTGGGGCCTCTGTAAATTTAGGCTCTGTTTCTGAACTCGCCATTAATCCACTGCATGTTTTCTTTTAAGTATGAAACAGTTCAGAGACCATCCCAAGAACAGGTTCTCACTCCCCTCCCCCCCTCCTTCCATTCAAATCCCCTGTTCTCCCCTTCACCCTCTCTCTCTCACCTTTTTCACCTCCTCTCTCTACCCTTCCCCCTCTCACTCTGTCCTTTCCTCTTGGGGAGACAAGAAGGCGGATGGGGAGAGGGAGAGTAAAGGGAAGGAGAGAGACTGTGGGTGAAGGGCCAGAGATAGAGAGAGGGGAAGGAGAGAAAGTGTGGGGAAAGGGATAGAGAGAGGGGAAGGAGAGAGAGTGTGGGGAAAGAGATAGAGAGAGGGGAAGGGGAGAGATTGTGGGAAAAGGGATAGAGAGAGGGGAAGGAGAGAGACTGTGGGGAAAGGAGAGACAGGGAAGGAGAAGGAGAGAGGCGGAATGGGAGAGAAAGGGGGAAGCAAAGAGGAGAGAGAAAGAGATCACCAGAGATGGTGTAAACATGGCCATAGAGGATATAAATATGATCTTCCATGAGGCAGCTGTAAAAGCCGACCTTGTGAAACAGAAGAGGAAGCGTCACAAAAGACAAAATAAAAATAAGAAATGGTTTGACCACGAATGCAAAAATGCCAGAAAAGACCTGAGAAAAATATCAAACCAAAAGCATCGCCAACCAAACAATCCGGACCTACGTACTAGATCCAATGAAACCCTCAAAAGATATAAACACACCATTAGGAACAAAACACAAAACTATACCCACAAAATACTCGAAGAAATTGAAAACTCCAACAATCCAAAACAATTCTGGGAAATGTGGAATAACCTGAGTACAACACAATTGCAAGCATTACCAATCCAAAATGGCGACATCTGGAGAACACATTTTGAAAACCTCTACAAAGACATCCCAATAAACGATACAAACCCAAGTCAACATCAGGTCACAGAAAAACTCCACACATTAGAAGCAACAATTAAAGACAACCAAAACCCTCTAGACTCCCCAATCACATGGAAAGAACTGGCCACAAAAACAAAATCTCTCCACCTAAAGAAAGCCTGTGGCCCAGACAACATCAAAAATGAAATGCTCAAGTTCAGCAATATGGAGATGCAGGGTGCGGTACTCAAATTATTCAACATCATATTACGTTCAGGCTGTTTTCCCGATATCTGGTGCCAAGGACTAATCTCCCCCATATATAAAAGTGGAAACAAATCAGACCCAAATAACTACCGCGGCATCTGTGTCAACAGTTGTCTAGGGAAGTTATTCTGCAGTATTCTAAATAGTAGATTACTTGATTTTCTTAACAAACATAATATCCTCAGAAAAAACCAAATCGGCTTCCTTCCAAAAACACCGCACCGCCGACCATATCTATACCCTTCACACCCTCATTGAAAAACATATACACCAAACAAAAAATGGGAAAATATTTGCCTGTTTCATCGACTTCAAGAAAGCCTTTGACTCTATATGGCACGAAGGGCTCTATTATAAACTTCTTCAGTGTGGAATAGGGGGCAAAGTCTATGACCTTATTAAATCAATGTATCTGAAAAACAAATGCGGGGTCAAAATTGGAGACAAATGCACTGATTTCTTCACCCAGAAAAGAGGCGTCCGGCAGGGCTGCAATTTGAGCCCAACCCTGTTCAACATATACATAAATGAATTAGCAGACATGCTGGAGCAAAGCAAGTCACCAGGTCTCCATCTCCTGGATGGAGAAGTGAAATCCCTGTTCTATGCAGACGACCTGGTTCTGCTGTCTCCGACAGAACAGGGATTACAGCAACAACTACACCTACTCGACAAATATTGCCAAAATTGGGCTCTAACAGTAAATCTAAAGAAAACCAACATCATGATTTTTCAAAAAAGGCCCAGATGTCAGGAAAACAAATACCAGTTTACCCTCAGTGATACCACTATAGGACACACTATGAGCTACACCTACCTTGGTCTAACTATTACAGCATCAGGGAGCTTCAGCATTGCAGTGAATGCACTAAAAGAAAAAGCCCGAAGAGCCCTATATGCAATAAAAAGAAAATTCTACAACATCCAAATCCCAATCAAAATCTGGCTCAAAATATTTGACAGCATAATCCTGCCCATTGCACTGTACGGTAGTGAAGTATGGGGCCCGCTAAATCACCAAAGCTACGCTAAATGGGAAAAACACACAATAGAAGCCCTACATGCAGAATTCTGCCGAAGCATCCTTCGCACCCAAAGAAAAACGCCAACAAATGCATGCAGAGCCGAACTAGGCAGATACCCACTGATAATAAACATCCACAAACGAGCACTAAACTTCCTAAATCACCTCAAATCTAGCTCCCCAGACACCCTTCATTTCAAAGCCTTTCAGACCCAAGAGCTAAACCCAGAAAAGAGTCCCCTGAGTCAGCTGCTACTGAAACTAAGTACTCAGCCGGACCCTGACCAGCCCAGACCAACACAGCCGTCCAAACACCAATCCGAGTGAACCAAATCATTAAACAATGCAAAGAAACCTACCTGGAACATTGGAACAAAATAACCGAAAGCCAAAGCAGATTAGAATGTTACCGGGCCCTAAAAAGAGAATATAAACTGGCAGACTACCTCACGACCATCAGAGACACAAAACAGAGACAGACCCTCACCAGGTACAGACTAAGCGACCACCAACTGGAAATTGAAAAAGGCAGATACAAGAAATCCTGGCAGCCTAGAGAGAATAGAATATGCGATCAATGTCTGGCCGGCGAGGTTGAAACAGAAATGCATTTCCTCCTAAAATGTGAAAAATTCAACACATCAAGAAACATATTATTCAACAAGCTAAGCCAAACAACCCCAGATTTCAAGGAATTGGATGACCTGTCAAAATTGAGATTAGTCCTAGGAGAAGGAGACAGACCATACCTTGGGGCCAAATATGTAACAACATGTCACAACCTGAGGACTGTTTAAAATTAAGACTGTTTAAAATTAATATTGAACGTACCAAATGAAGTACAAAGACTGTTTAAAATTAATATTGTTTAAAAGTAATATTGTATGTACCCAACAAATGTCAAATCGATTGACACCTACAGAATGTTGGAAAACTGTACCTTTTTGCTATGTAAGCTTTGGCAATATGGTTCTCTGTAAACTTTCATGCCAATAAAGCATTTGAATTGAATTGAATTGAGAGAGGAGGTAGCGAGAGAGAGAAAGTGACAGAGAGGAGAGAGAGGCAAAGTGAGTGAGACAGAAACAGAGAAAAAGAGAGAGATAGAAAGGGAGTGACAGAAAGATATAGAGAGAGAGTGGTAGAGACACAAAGAGGGTGAAATATAGAAAGAAGGAGGCAGAGAGACTGAGAGAGAGAGAGAGTGGACCTGAGTTGCCTTGGGACGTTTTAGTACGTGAAAGTTGCTCTATTGTTGTTGAGAGGTGACTATTGAAGAGCCTGAGGCAGGTATCGGGGGATGAGACACAATCTGAGTGGTGAACTGCGCCCTGCCTCATTCTTCAAACGCACAGCACTAACTGGAATGAGAAATAATCCAGTGCAGGTGGCTCCATAGCTCAGGGGTTAGTGCACTGGTCTTGGAAACCAGGGGTCGTGAGTTCGAATCTCACTGGTGCCTCAGCAAATTTGTTAATTCACAGCATGTTTACTTTTAAGTGTGAAACAGCTCCACGACCAACATGAGAACAGGCGCAATCTCCACCTCTCCCTCTTCCGTTCAATTCCCCTGTACTCCCTCTCTTTGCCTGCCTCTCTCTCACCACATCTCTCCCTTTTCCTCTCTCACTCTGTCCTTTCCTCTTGGGGAGAGTAGAAGGAGGAGGATGGGGAGAGAAGAGATGAAGGGAAGGAGAGAGAGAGAGAGGGGAAGTGGACAGCGGGAGGCGGGAAGCGGTAAGACAGCGTGAGGAGAGAAGAGAAAGAAGAGGGAGGGAGAATGAGGGGAAAGGGAGAGAGAGGTGGGAGTTGGAGAGGGGGGATGCCGAGAGCGGCAAGGTGAGATAGAGTGAGGGGAAGGGGAGAGAGAGGCAGATGGAGGAGGGGGAAATGAAACAGGGGAACAAAGTGGGAAGGGAGAGAAGAGAGAAGGGAAGGGAAGGAGAATAGAGGCAAGAGGGAGTGACAGAGTTAGAAGGGGAGGGAAGAGAAGAATGAAGGGAAGGGGTGAGAGGGAAGGAGATAGAGGAAGTGTAGGGGTTTGCAAAATTCCCCTATTTTCCTTGAAGATCGGGAAATATTGGTCCACATCGTTGTTGAAGAATTATGTGTTTTGAATTGCCGCTGGGTTGGATCAATGTTTTTAAAGCATACTCAGAGCCACGAAAGACTGCTCTGAGATGGACAGCACATGGACAACACCGGAATCGAGGAGTTCTGTGGAAATATTCGCACACATTAAGACAGTACATTTGATTTGAATTTGTGCCCTTGAGCCTGGTCAATCACAAAAAGGTTTTCAAATGGCCGTCAGAAAGCATTGGCCAAGAACAGTGTGGCTTGGAAAAGCAGCTGGTACAGCTTGTAATGTGTCTGTGTGAAAGACCTGTCAATCAAACCAGGGAGTTTCCCTTTTGTGGAGAGGCAAGGTTTGTTTATACAAAACTGCAGGATGTTGATTTACTTACGGGATTAGCCCACTTGAACCGAAACCGCAGAACAATTGGCTTCTATTTACACAGAAATCCAAACCCATTCAAAGCACTTACACACAATAGATACATCTAAACTCAGGAAAAGGTCTTTTGATATGCAACAGTTCAGGAATGAATGGGTTTTTGAATCACCCAATTCTAAACAATAAGGCAGTTGGATTCCCTTTTGTTTTAGCCCAGGTGAACTCTGGATGTGGGCGGGTACACTTCAGCCCCAGAGTGCAGACACATTAAATCAGTCACTTTGAATCAGCCGGTCATGGCTTTCTTTTGTGTATTGGAACTTTTGGGCGTGAATTTTGCACACAGACCTTTTTCAGTGCCAAACAGGAGTTGGCAAGATATAAAAGCTAGCTCCTGAGAAGCTATCTCTCTCTCTTACTTCGCTGGACCACAGGTGAGCAGGGTTTCTAACTCCTCAGCAAGGCCACCTAGTCAGGAGTTGGGGGGGGGTGATTTAGGGGAAATTGCTAACATTGTTTAATCAACATTGTAGCCATCAATCCCTCGTTTTTCCCGTCTGCCTTCCCCCATTTAAGCAATGTTACTGTAATTACTGTGTTAATGTGGTATAGTTTAAATTTGATTACAGTTTCTTTAGGTTAATAAAGTTTGACTTTCTCACACCCAGACCAGTTGTCCGCTTTTAATATATCATTAATTGTAAGTCCTTCAGTCAGAACTAGAAGGTGGGGTAGCAATTCGAAACCGCTGTTTGAATTGGTTTAAGGGTAGCAGGCAAAGGCTGCTGACCAGGTAAATTACCGTAAACCAGGTAAAAGGTTGGCATTGGTCAGGGTGCGGGCAAAGCTGCCTGACCAGGCAAATTACCGTAAACCGGTTAAAAGATGCCCCCCTACAGAAGGAGAGAGGTGGAAGGGGGCAAGAGACAGAGTGAGAAGGGGAGAGAGCGGGAAAGTGGAGAGTGTGAGAGAATAGATGCGAGAAGGGCGGATGGAGGAAGAGCAATGAGACTGAGGAAGGGCGAAGGGGAGAGAGAGTAAAAGTAATGGAGAGGGAGCGAGAAAGAGAGAGAAAGTGAGAGCGCCACAGAGAAAAAGAGAAAGAGCTAGAAAGGGACAGAGAGTGACAGAAAGATAGAGAGAGAGTGGTGGAGACACAAAGAGGGAGAAATATAGAAAGAAGGAGGCAGAGAGACTGAGAGAGAGATAGAGTGTAACTGAGTTGCCTTGGGACGTTTTAGTACGTGAAACTTGCTCTATTGTTGTTGAGAGGCGACTATTGAAGAGCCAGAGGCAGATATCGGGGGATGAGACACAATCTGAGTGATAAACTGCGCCCTGCCTCATTCTTCAAAAACACAGCACTAACTGGAATGAGAAACACTTCTTTGCAGGTGGCTCCGTAGCTCAGTGGTTAGAACACTGGTCTTGTAAACCAGGGGGTGTGAGTTCAAATCTCACTGGAGCCTCTGCAAATTTGTTAATTTACAGTATGTTTATTTCTAAGCATGAAAATGCTCGGAGGCCAACACAAAATCAGGATCCCAATCGCCACTTCTCCCTCTCCTTCCGTTCAATTCCCCCTCTTTGCATCTCTCTCACCCCTTCACCCTCTCTCTCACCTCCCATTCACCTCCACTCTCACCACTTCCCTTCCTTCTACTTTCTCTCTTTCCCCCTCTCACTCTGTCCTTTCCTCTTGGGGAGAGTAGAAGGAGGATGGGGAGAGAAGAGGTGAAAGGGAGAGAGTGTGTAGGGGAGAAAGAAAAGGGAAGGAGATAAAGAGGGGAAATGGACAGCTGGAAGGCGGGAAGTGGTAAGACAGCGTGAAAAGAGGAGAGAGGGAGAGAAGAGTGAGGGAAAGGGGGAGAGAAAGCAGGCCCTGTGTTCGGTGCAGGCCCTGTGTTCGGTGCGGGCCCTGTGTTCAATACGGGCCTTGTGTTCAGTACGGCCCCTGTGTTCAGTGTGGGCCCTGTGTTCAGTGCGGACCCGAAACGTTGACTCTATAATTTCTCTCCAAGGATGTTGCCTGGCCTGCTCAGTTTTTCCATCCTTTTCTGTTGTTATTTCAGATTTCTAGCAGCACGGTGGCATGGTGGTTAGCACTGTTGCCTCCCAGCGCCAGAGACCTGCGTTCGAATCCGGCCTCAGGTGACCGTCTGTGTGGAGTTTGCACATTCTCCCCGTGTTTGCGTGGGTTTCCTCCGAGTGCTCCGGTTTCCTCCCACAGTCCAAAGATGTGCGGTTAGGTTGATTGGCTATGATAAATTGACCCTTAGTGTTAGGGGGATTAAAGACGTGGGGATAGGGTGGGACATGTGTTGGTGTAGGGGTTACGGGGATCGGGTGGGATATGTGTCGGTGCAGGCTCGATGGGCCGAAATGGCCTCTATCTGCACAGTGGGGTTTCTGTGATCTGCAGTATTTTGCTATCGAGAGTGTAACTGAGTTACCATGGGACGTTTTAGTACATGTAAGTTGCTCTATTGTAGTTGAGAGGTGAGTATTGAAGAGCCTGAGGCAGGTATCGGGGTATGAGACACAATCTGAGTGGTGAACTGCGCCCTGCCTCATTCTTCATACACACAGCACTAACTGGAATGAGAAACAACCCAGTACAGATGGCTCCATAGCTCAGGGGTTAGAGCCCTAGTTTTGTCAAACCACGGGTCGTGAGTACAAATCTCACTGGTGCCTATGCAAATTTGTTAATTTCCAGCATGTTTACTTTTAAGTATGAAACAGCTCCGAGACCAACACGAGAACAGGCTCTCTCTCCCTTCCCAATCTTTCCACCTCTCCCTTACCTTCTGCTCAATTCCTCTGTAATCCCCCTCTTTGCCTCTCTCTCCTCCTTCGCTCACTCTCTCACCTTACCCTCTCTCTTTCCCCCTCTGACTCTGTCCTTTCCTCTTGCGGAGAGTAGAAGGAGGATGGGGAGAGCAGAGGCGAAAGGGAGAGAGAGGGTGTAGGGGAGAGAGAGTGTTGGTGAAGTGGAGAGAGTGAAGGAGATAGAGAGAGGGGAAGGAGAGAGAGTGTGGGTGAAAGGGAGATAGAGGGGAAGTGGAGAGATGGAAGGAGAGAAGCGGAATGGGACAGAGAGAGGGAGAAACATAGAAGATAGGAGCAGGAGTAGGCCATTCGGCCCCTCGAGCCTGCTCCGCCATTCAATGAGATCATGGCTGATCTTCCAACTCAGTACCCGGTCCCTGCTTTCTCCCCAGATCCCTTTAGCCTTAAGAAATATATCTAACTCCTTCTTGAATATAGTTAATGAATTGGCCTCAACTGCCTTCTGTGGTAGAGAATTCCACAGGTTCACCACTCTCTGGGTGAAGAAATTCCTCCTCATCTCAGCCCTAAATGGCTTACCCCTTATCTTTAGACTGTGACTCCTGGTTCTGGACTCCCCCGCCATCAGGAACATCCTTCCTGCATCTAGTCTTTCTAGTCCTGTTAGAAATGTATAAGTTCAATGATGTCGCCTCTCATTCTTCTAAACTCCAGCGAGTATAAGCCCAATCGACCCAATCTCTCCTTATACGTCATTCCTGCCATCCCAGGTATCAGTCTGGTAAATCTTCGCTGCACTCCCTCCATGGCAATTGCATCCTTCCTCAGATAAAGCGACCAAAACTGCACACAATGCTCAAGGTGTGGTCTCACCAAGGCCCTGTACAACTGTAGCAAGACATCTTTGCTCCTGTACTCGAACCCTCTCACTATGAAGGCCAACATACCATTTGCCTTCTTAACCGCCTGCTGCACCTGCATGCTTCAGTGACTGGTGCACAAGGACACCCAGATCTCGTTGCACTTCCCCTTCTCCCAATCGATTGCCGTTCAGATAATAATCTGCCTTCCTGTTTTTACCACCGGAGTGGATAACCTCGCATTTATCCACATTACACTGCATCTGCCATACACTTGCCCAATCACCCAACCTGTCCAAATCATACTGGAGTTGCTCGGCATCCTCCTCACAGCACACACGCCCACCTAGCTTTGTGTCATCTGCAAATTTGGAGATATTACATCTAGTTCCCTCGTCTAGATCATTAATATATATTGTGAATAGCTGGGTTCCTAGGACTGACCCCTGCGGTACCCCACTTGCCACTGCCTGCCACTCGGAAAAAGATCCGTTTATTCCAACTATTTGCTTTCTGTCTGCCAACCAGTTCTCTATCCAAGTCAGTACTTTGCCCCAATCCCATGTGCCTTACATTTACATGCTAATCTCTTATGCGGGACCTTATCGAAAGCCTTCTGAAAGTCCAAATACACCACATCCACTGGTTCTCCCCTATCTATTCTACCAGTTACATCCTCAAATAATTCCAGTAGATTAGTCAAGATTAGTCAAGCATGATTTACCTTTTGTAAATCCATGTTGACTTTGTCCGATCCTGTCACTGTTTTCCAAGTGCTATTCAATTACATCTTTTATAATGGACTCTAGCATTTTCCCCACTACCTCAACAAATTTAGCTTCTGTTTCTAAACTCACTGTTAATTCACAGCATGTTTACTTTTAAGTATGAAATAGCTCCGAGCCCAACACGAGAACAGGCTCTCTCTCCCTTCCCCATCTCCACCTCCCCCTCTCCTTCTGTTCAATTCCCCTGAACGCCCACTCTTTGCCTCTCTCTCCTCCTTACCCCTCTCTCTCTCCCCCTTCACCCTCTCTCTATACATCCCTCTTCACTCTCTCTCTCCCTCCGCCTCTCTCTCACCTTCCCCACCTCCCCTTCACCTCCTCTCTCGACACTTTCCCCGCTCTCTCACCACTTCCCTTCCTCCTACTCTCTCCCCTTTCCTCTCTCTTTCCCCCTCTCACTCTGTCCTTTCCTCTTGGGGAGAGTAGAAGGAGGGAGAGAGAAAAGGGAAGGGGAGAGAGTGTGGGTGAAGTGGAGAGAGGGAAGGAGATAGAGGGAGGGGAAGGGGAGAGAGTGTGGGTGAAGTGGAGAGAGGGAAGGAGATAGAGGGGAAGGGGAGAGAGAGTGTGGGTGAAGTGGAGAGAGGGAAGGAGATAGAGGGAGGGGAAGGGGAGAGAGTGTCGGTGAAGTGGAGAGAGGGAAGGAGATAGAGGGAGGGGAAGGGGAGAGAGTGTGGGTGAAGTGGAGAGACGGAAGGAGATAGAGGGAGGGGAAGTGGAGAGAGTGTGGGTGAAGTGGAGCGAGGGAAGGAGATAGAGGGAGGGGAAGGGGAGAGAGTGTGGGTGAAGTGGAGCGAGGGAAGGAGATAGAGGGAGGGGAAGGGGAGAGAGTGTGGGTGAAGTGGAGCGGGAAGGCAATAGAGGGAGGGGAAGTGGAGAGATGGAAGGAGAGAGGCGGAATGGGAGAGAGAGAGTTAAGCGGAGAGACAGAGTGAAAAGAAGAGAGAGGGAGAAGAGAGGAGGGAGGGAGAGCGAGGGGAAGGGGAGAGAGAGGCGGATGGAGGAGGGGGAAATGAGAGAGGGGAAATGGGAGAGACAGATTGGGAAGGGAGAGGAGAGAGAAAAGGAGGGAAGGAGATAGAGAAAGGGAAGGAGAGAGGTGGAAGGCGAGAGATAGCGAAGCAGAGAGTCAGAGTGAGAAGGGGAGAGGGAGAGAAAGTGAGAGAGTGAGTGCAAGTCAGAGAGAGGGAGAGAGAAAGTAAGAGAGAGAAAGAGAGAGAAAGAGAGAGAGAGAATGTGAGAGAGAAAGTGAGAGTGAAAGTGAGAGAGAGTAAAAAGAGCAAGAGAGAAAGAGAGAGACAGTGAGAGAGAGTGAGGAAGGGGGAGAGAGAAAGTGATAGAGAATGTGATAGAGAAAGTGAGAGTAATAAAGCAAGAGAGATAGAATGTGAGTGAGAGAGAAAGTGTGCGAGAGAGAGAATGAGAAAGTGAGAACAAGAGAGATAGAGAGAAAGGGATGGAGGGAGAGAAAATGAGAGATAGAGAAAGTGAGAGAGTGAAAGAGAGAGAAAGAGAGAGGAGGTAGCGAAAGTGAGAGAGAGAAATTGAGTGGGAGAGAAAGTGAGAGTGAGAGAGAGAAAGTGAGAGAGAAAAAGATAGCGAGAAAGTGAGAGAGAGAGAAAATGAGAGAGAGAAACAGAGAGAGAGAGAGAGAAAGAGAGTGTGAGAGAGAAAAAGAGAGAGAAAGTGAGAGAGGGAGAGCAAGTGAGAGAGCAATTGAGATAGTCAACGTGAGAGAGAGAAAGTGAGAGAGAGAGAGAGAGAAAGTGACAGAGAAGAATTGAGAGAGAGAAAGAGAGAGGAGAGAGAGAAACTGAGAGAAAGAGAGAGAGAAAGTGACAGAGAAGAATTGAGAGAGAGAAAGAGAGAGGAGAGAGAGAAACTGAGAGAAAGAGAGAGAGAGAAAGTGACAGAGAAATTGAGAGAGAGAAAGAGAGAGGAGAGAGAGAAACTGAGAGAGAGAGAGAGAGAACAAGTGAGAGAGAGAGAGGTAAAATGAGAGTGAGAAACAGAGAGAAAGTGAGAGAGACACAGAGAAAAAGAGAAAGAGGTAGAAAGGGTGTGACAGAGACGACCAAAAACTCCCATACCTACTAGGGGAAGAGAGAAATTGTGTAACACTGGCGGCACACTATGTTACAGCTTGCCATAAACAGAGGGACAACCACTAAATATAAGAAGAGAGTATATATAAATTATATGAAAGTCTATTTATACACTCAGGGATATATCTGTTTATACACTGTATGGATAGATCGGTATTTTTGTGAACAAACATGAATGTTTTTCGATGCTTTGGCAACATAAGATGTAACTTGTCATGCCAATAAAGCGATTTGAATTGAATTGAATTGAATTGAATTGAGTGACAGAAAGATAGAGAGAAAGATAGAGAGAGTGGTAGAGACACAAAGAGGGAGAAATATAGAATGAAGGAGGCAGAGAGACTGAGAGAGAGATAGAGTGTAACTGAGTTGCCTTGGGACGTTTTAGCATGGGAAAGTTGCTCTATTGTAGTTGTGAGGTGACTATTGAAGAGCCTGAGGCAGGTAACGGGGGATGAGACACAATCTGAGTGGCGAACTGCGCCCTGCCTCATTCTTCAAACGCACAGCACTGTTCAATTCAATTCAATTCAAATCGCTTTATTGGCATGATGACAAGGTACATCTTACGTTGCCAAAGCATCGAAAAACATTCATGGTTGAACACATAAACACTGATCTATCAATACAGTGTAGAAACAGATATATCCCTGAGTGTATAAATATACATTCATATATAATTTGTATATACTCTTTTCTTATATTTAGTGGTTGTCCCTCTATTTATGGCAAGCTGTAACATAGTGTGCCGCTAAGGTTACACAATTTCTCTCTTCCCTATATGTATGGGAGCTTTTGGTCGTCATTCAAATTTCTGAACTCCGGGCATACTTTTGTGAATTTTGGGTAGAAATTCTCCCTTATGCCCTGATATTTTCTACAAGCTGTGAGGAAGTGCATCTCTGTCTCCACCACACCCTGACTGCAATGAGAACATATCCTGTCCTCTCTTGGTAGCCGGGTCTGCCTGTGTCTACCTTTTTCGATCACCAGGTTTGTTCACTAAGTCTGTACATTGTCAAGGTTTTTCTTAGTTTGCTATCCTTTACCATGGTCAGGTAATCAGCCATGTTGTGTTGCACTAACGGGAATGAAAGCAATCCTGTATCAGTGGCTCCATAGCTCAGGGTTAGAGCACTGGTCTTGTAAACCAGGAGTCGTGAGTTCAAATCTCACTGGGGCCTGTGCAAAGTTAGTTTTTGTTTCTGAACTCGCCCTTAATCCACCACATGTTTTCTTTTAAGTATGAAACAGTTCAGAGACCATCCCAAGAACAGGCTCTCACTCCCCTCCCCCTCTCCTTCCATTCAAATCCCCTGTTCTCCCCTTCATCCTCTCTCTGCACATTCCCCTCTCTCTCTCACCTTCTTCACCTCCTCTCTCTTACCCTTCCCCCTCTCACTCTGTCCTTTCCTCTTGGGAGACAAGAAGGCGGATGGGAGAGGGAGAGTAAAGGGAAGGAGAGAGACTGTGGGTGAAGTGCAGAGAGGGCCAGAGACAGAGAGAGGGAGAGAGAGAGTGTGGGAAGGGGATAGAGAGAGGGAGAGAGTGTGGGGAAAGGGAATAGAGAGATGGGAAGGAGAGAGAGTGTGGGGAAAGGGATAGAGAGAGGGGAAGGAGAGAGAGTGTGGGAAGGATAGCGAGAGGGGAAGGAGAGAGAGTGTGGGAAGGGATAGAGAGAGGGAAGGAGAGAGAGTGTGGAAAGGGAGAGAGAGAGTGTGGGTAAAGGGATAGAGAGAGGGGAAGGAGAGAGAGTGTGGGAAAGGGATAGAGAGAGGGGAAGGAGAGAGAGTGTGGGGAAAGAGAAGAGGGAAGGAGAGAGAGTGTGGGGAAAGGATAGAGAGAGGGGAAGGAGAGAGAGTGTGGGGAAAGAGATAGAGAGAGGGAAAGGAGAGAGAGTGTGGGGAAAGGGATAGAGAGAGGGGAAGGGGACAGAGTGTGGGTGAAGTGGAGAGAGGGAAGAAGATAGAGGGAGGGGAAGGGGCGAGTGTGTGGGTGAAGTGGAGAGAGGGAAGGAGATAGAGGGAGGGGAAGTGGAGAGATGGAAGGAGGGAGGTGGAAGGGGAGAGAGAGCGAAGCAGAGAGACAGAGTGAGAAGGGGAGAGAGAAAGCGAGAGAGCGAGTGCAAGTCAGGGAGAGAGAGAGAAAGTGAGAGTGAAAGTGAGAGAGAGTAAAAGAGCAAGAGAGAAGAGAGAGAATGTGATAGAGAAGTGAGAGTAATAAAGCAAGAGAGATAGAATGTGAGTGAGAGAGAAGTGTGCGAGAGAGAGAATGAGAAAGTGAGAACAAGAGAGATATAGAGAAAGGGATGGAGAGAGAAAATGAGAGATAGAGAAAGTGAGAGTGAAGAGAGAGGAGTTAGCGAAAGTGAGAGAGAGAAATTGAGAGAGAAGTGAGAGTGAGAGAGAAGTGAGAGAGAAAAGATAGAGAGAAGAAGAGAGAAAGTTGAGAGAGAAAGAGAGAAGTGAGAGAGAGATGAATTGAGAGAAATTGAGAGAAGTTGGAGAGAAGTGAGAGAGAGAAATGAGAATAGAGAAAGAGAGAGGAGAGAGAGAACAAGAGAGAGAGAGAAGTGACAGAGAATTGAGAGAGAGAAAGAGAGAGGAGAGAGAGAAACTGAGAGAGAGAGAGAGAGAGAACAAGTGAGAGAGAGAGAGGTAAAATGAGAGTGAGAAACAGAGAAAAAGTGAGAGAGACACATAGAAAAGAGAAAGAGGTAGAAAGGGAGTGACAGAGACGACCAAAAACTCCCATACCTACTAGGGGAAGAGAGAAATTGTGTAACACTAGCGGCACACTATGTTACAGCTTGCCATAAACAGAGGGACAACCACTAAATATAAGAAGAGAGTACATATAAATTATATGAAAGTATATTTTCCACTCAGGGATATATCTGTTTATACACTGTATGGATAGATCGGTATTTTTGTGAGCAAACATGAATGTTTTTCGATGCTTTGGTAACATAAGATGTAACTTGTCATGCCAATAAATCGATTTGAATTGAATTGAATTGAATTGAATTGAGTGACAGAAAGATAGAGAGAAAGATAGAGAGAGAGTGGTAGAGACACAAAGAGGGAGAAATATAGAAAGAAGGAGGCAGAGAGACTGAGAGAGAGATGTGTAACTAAGTTGCCTTGGGACGTTTTAGCATGGGAAAGTTGCTCTATTGTAGTTGTGAGGTGACTATTGAAGAGCCTGAGGCAGGTAACGGGGGATGAGACACAATCTGAGTGGTGAACTGCGCCCTGCCTCATTCTTCAAACGCACAGCACTGTTCAATTCAATTCAATTCAAATCGCTTTATTGGCATGATGACAAGGTACATCTTATGTTGCCAAAGCATCGAAAAACATTCATGGTTGAACACATAAACACTGATCTATCCATACAGTGTAGAAACAGATATATCCTGAGTGTATAAATATACATTCATATATAATTTGTATATACTCTTTTCTTATATTTAGTGGTTGTCCCTCTGTTTATGGCAAGCTGTAACATAGTGTGCCGCTAAGGTTACACAATTTCTCTCTTCCCCTAATAGGTATGGGAGTTTTAGGTCATCATTCAAATTTCTGAATTCCGGGCATATTTTTGTGAATTTTGGGCAGAAATTCTCCCTTATGCCCTGATATTTTCTACAAGCTGTGAGGAAGTGCATCTCTGTCTCCACCACACCCTGACTGCAATGAGAACATATCCTGTCCTCTATTGGTAGCCGGGTCTGCCTGTGTCTACCTTTTTCGATCGCCAGGTTATGTTCACTAAGTCTGTACATTGTCAAGGTTTTTCTCAGTTTGCTATCCTTTTCCATGGTCAGGTAATCAGCCATGTTGTGTTGCACTAACGGGAATAAGAGCAATCCTGTATCAGTGGCTCCATAGCTCAGGGGTTAGAGCACTGGTCTTGTAAACCAGGGGTCGTGAGTTCAAATCTCACTGGGGCCTGTGCAAAGTTAGTTTTTGTTTCTGAACTAGCCATTAATCCACCACATGTTTTCTTTTAAGTATGAAACAGTTCAGAGACCATCCCAAGAAAAGGCTCTCACTCCCCTCCACCTCTCCTTCCATTCAAATCCCCTGTTTTCACCCTCTCACTACACATTTCTCTCACCTTCTTCACCTCCTCTCTCTCCCATTCCCCCTCCCACTCTGTCCTTTCCTCTTGGGGAGACAAGAAGGCGGATGGGGAGAGGGAGAGTAAAGGGAAGGAGAGAGACTGTGGGTGAAGTGCAGAGAGGGCCAGAGATAGAGAGAGGGGAAGGAGAGAGAGTGTGGGGAAAGGGATAGAGAGAGGGGAAGGGGAAACAGTGTGGGAAAGGGATAGAGAGATGGGAAGGGGAGAGAGTGTGGGGAAAGGGATAGAGAGAGGGGAAGGGAAGAGAGTGTGGGGAAAGGGATAGAGAGAGGGGAAGGAGAGAGAGTGTGGGGAAAGGGATAGAGAGAAGGGAAGGGGAGAATGTGGGGAAAGAGATAGAGAGAGGGGAAGGAGAGAGAGTTTGGGGAAAGGGATAGAGAGAGAGTGTGGGGAACGGGATAGAGAGAGGGGAAGGAGAGAGAGTGTGGGGAAAGGGATAGAGACAGGGGAAGGTGAGAGAGTGTGGGGAAAGGGATAGTGAGAGGGGAAGGAGAGAGAGAGTGTGGTGAAAGGGATAGAGAGAGGGGAAGGGGAGAGAGTGTGGGGAAAGGGATAGAGAGAGGGGAAGGAGAGAGTGTGGGTAAAGGGATAGAGAGAGGGGAAGGAGAGAGTGTGTGGGGAAAGGGATAGAGAGAGGGGAAGGAGAGAGAGTTTGGGGAAAGGGATAGAGAGAGGGGAAGGGGAGAGAGTGTGGGGAAAGG